>NC_068983.1:983600-989963 GCF_001194135.2 Octopus bimaculoides | reverse complement strand
AGAGAGAGAGAGAGAGAGAGAGAGAGAGAGAGAGAGAGAGAGAGACGATATATAGACCCTATATATACACATTAAACTACGGTTTAGCTTTTAAATTACCTGCTGCCACATACCTTATAACAAGGACCATATTTACTGAGATAATTACCAGGAGTGCCTCTGGATACATTTATCCCTTAGAGGGTTTAAACACCTCTAACTTATAATTTATATATATATTAATATTGTTTTATTTTTGCATAACAACTCACCACGTGGGAATAATCGAAATTCCTCCCTTTTTGCTTATATATATATATATGTGTGTGTGTTTGTGTGTGTGTGTGTGTGTGTGTGTGTGTGTGTGTGTGTGTGTGTGTGTGTGTGTGTGTGTGTGTGTGTGTATGTGTGTGCGTGTATCAGATTGAGGTGGAAATTGCACAGATGTAGGTCTAAAATATTTCAATTTAAGAGGGAATTTAATAGAAATAATTAATAACAAATTATATAAAGAAAATATTACTAGTTTCAATGCATCTCATCTTATCAAATAGAAGTAAAAAATTATAAAAATTTGAAGCATAAACAGTTTATCATCAGTTCATCAAAGCCTTTAAAAGTAAAAACTGAACCCTAATATTCATATTCGCGCCGATGACCGGTAGACTTTTCAACAGCTTTCCCACTAACTGATTGTAGTTTTCGGCCCAGCGATTGCGTAAGACGATGTCCAAGCTAACATGTGTTTTTCGTTGAGCCTAGAGACCAAAATCTCTGCTGATTCTTTACGTAGATTTAAGTCTCGAACCAAATCATTCAGCTCATTTTGGTTCAACGGCTCTGGCACGGTTTTGGGAACATAGGATCGTTTTCGCTGTCTCCCTTATTTACACCAATATCAGACTCGTCATTTTCAACAACTTCCAACAATTTGTCGTGAAAATATGTGGTTGGCAAATCATCTTAATACTGCACTAGTCGAATAGCGGAATGAAGACTGGAATAGACGATAGACCTGCGTTTCTTTTGGTTCAGTCCTGCAAAACTGACTGAGCAGAGGTAACATTCGTCAGAGTAATTCTTTGGCTCACGCCAGATCATAGGAATAGCGTATCTCAGCACTTTTCGGGTACCTGAAGCCAAATGTAATGGTAAAACCATTTTCATGATGTTCATCATGTACCATGGAATAGGTGCATTCAATTAGGATGTCTTTAGTTAGAGTTTTTTTTTTTCCAAATGTGAAACCAAAAGCTCTTAATGTGCTTGGTTTCCTTCGGTATTGAAGGGATAAAAGTGATGCGATAAGTTAATGAATATCAAACAGAAGATCGTAGGGTTTCACTTTTTTATGTCACTTTAATTATCAGGTTTACTAAAGTGTATTACTGATAAAGTTTATCAGTTAATTTGAATTTTGGCAATAAATTGGAAAAATTCAGTAATTCTTTTTTAAAAGATTTTACTCAAAAACAGGTGGCTGACATAAACTACTCTGCCTACCTGAAAATTTATGGGTTTCTACTACCTTTTTTAACTAAATTTTGCGATCAACCAAGATCGTAAATTGATCTTTTTTCCAAAAATGAGCAATTTCAGTACAGCAGAAACGGTAGCTAACCATGAAAAACTAAGGTCATTTTCGGAATCAGCGACTTCAAATTAGCTAAAAAAAAACGTGTTTTGTTTCTTGGCACCAAAAATCGTGTTGACCAATGTTATCTGTTAAAGTTATCTCTACAGATATTCTACAGCAATTATAGCTACCACTGATGTTTGTTAGGACGATTGTAATCCTATGTATAATTATGTGTGGGGTTAATGCTTGAAAAAGACACCAACGCCATGGCGGAAGCTGAGGACGGCTACTTTGAGCAACTGCTATCATTCATTCATAGTTTAGTTAAAATTTTCGATTTTTATTTTTGAATGAGATAGTGCGTTTTCATCTCAGTTTATGCAAACTATCGAATTTAGCCTGAACATGTTGTATAATAGCTACTAGACAAGAATGTCACTAACATGTAGAAAAGATCTTGCCCAGACACAAATTTGTCTGTAAGTCAAGCAGCTAAAGAAATCTCCACTACCCGTAGTATAGAGGAAGGAGTACAAAGCTATCCCTGGACACAACGTATGTTATATCTCTAAGTCTCAATTTCTCAGTAAACCTAAATGAAGGTTCAGTACTTCCAAAATGTCTGAATTTGAAATAATTAGCAGTCAAATTCAGACAATTATACTGTGAGTAAAATACTGTTATCTTACTCATTATGGAATGGAGTTAGGATGCTATTAGAATGATACACGAGGTCTACAACAAACAAGATTTTAAGTAAAACTGTAATTAGGAGAAATTATGCTTCACTCCTAATAAACCAAATGTGGGGGTTGTGTGGATATATTACCTGAAGATTACGATAGATTCATCATTCCTGGACTATCTGTCGCTTGTGGAAATTGCACCGATGTCAAAGTATTGAACAGAAGTATAAATGAATGAGCCACTAAACCCAGATGAGGGTGGTAGAGTTTAGGCTTTGCCTAATCAAGATCTTTCAAGAAGATAGTTTGTCACTTTGCTTTTTAAATTGTGCATTCTACTGCTGCATTTGAGAAACACCGAGAAACACAGATGCTGAGCAATGAAATCCGGATGAATTCACTGATTCAAACAATGCGTTGCTTTAGCATATGCATTCGAATGGTGTCTTGACTGAAAAAGTGTGGAATGGCGATTCTAAAAAGAGGTGAGGTCCAACAAGTGGACGGTGTGAAGTTACCCTCGATAGACTTAATGAAGAGAAGAGAATAAAGAAAGAGCAATACCAGTGTCTGAGCATATTGGAAGTCGGCGAGCTAATGCCAAACCAAATGAAGAAGATAAACTCTCAGGAGTATTACAGAAGACAGAATGATTTTGAAGACTGAACTAAATGGTCGGGATGCGTTCCAAGGAACAAATACTTGCGAAATTGCTCTTTTCAGATATGATGCAGGAGCGATATGTTGGTGAACAGAGACTCTGAAAACTCTGGATGAGAAAATAAGAAAACAGCTGATAATATACGGTGCGTTCCACCTGAAAAGTAATGTTCATAGGCTTTACCTTACCAAATAGAAAGAAGAGACCGGGATTGATCATGTTTGAGAAGTATACTCAGAGAGAAAACAATATTGCTTGGTAAAATAAAAGATTTAAAGGAAGCTCAACTGGTGCAGTAAAGAAGACTGGTTTCTTACATATGGAAAGCAATCAGGACAAGATGAAACGAAGACCTTGATATGTAGAGGAGAGGAACATTAAGCACAGAATTAACCATTTCTGAAAACCTGACAAATGAGGAAAGCGTGGTGAAACTGGGGAAGCAGTCTGGCATATTTTAATTGATGCAGCAAATTGGCTCGGCGAGAATACATGAGAAGACATGGCAATGTTGCCAGAATGGTTCGTTTGAAACTATGTAACGAGTGTGGATTAGAAAAGGAGAGAAAGTGGTATGAACAGAGCCAAGATATCTTTTGAGTTCATGATCTATTGTGACCATGGAACTGAGCATCGAAAATCAGATATTGTGCTGGTAGACTAAGGGGAAAATCGTGCCCGCCAGAAGAGAGGCAGAAAAACTTACGAGATATGAGGTTTTGAAAAGATAATTATGAAAGATATTGTCAATGAAAAAGGTATATGCTGTGTCAATAATAAGATTTGACATAAAAATATAATGAAACCTATACAAACAGCAGAATTGCGTGACAGTACAACATAGTTCCACAAAGTTGTTGAGATTAACAAAGAACACATGGCCTTTGTTTTCGGGGAGTGAACAGCTGGTACGTTAAAGATCAGCTGTCATTAACGAACCATTTGTACGTACCAGCTGCAACAAGCTGAGTTTTAAATAGAAGGTTAGAAATGTAGGCAGAAGAGATAACTGTTTGTGGCTGCTAACAATCTTTTATTGATCTTCAGCTTAAAGACGGATGAAAAGCCGCCAAGTATCTTCCTGGTGCCAGTGTGCCGATATGTCAATAATTTCTGATTTTAACATATGATCGAAAGAAGACAGAACAACAGAATACCAAATAACTAGCTGTCCTAAAGTGAAACCAGTTGTCTTAAAGTAAAAGTAATAACCAGTTGCCATAAGTTAAAATCAAAAATACAATACAACAATTGATTACACAGACGGCCGTGCTTGTGTATGTGTTTGTGTGTGTTTATGTATTAAGGAAAGGTGTCCCCTTATATATATATATATATATACATATATCTTCAAAAATATTACATACGTCTTGACTTTATGTCATCATTACATCTAAACACGGAAGCCTCTATGTAGATCTCCCAGAATATTGGGCAGCCAAATCTCCCTCATAGACTTTTGAAATGTGTGTTGGCACTCCGTCGCTTACGACGTCGAGGTTTCCAGTTGATCCTATCAACGGAACAGCCTACTCGTGAAATTAACGTGCAAGTGGCTGAGCACTCCACAGACACGTGTACTCTTAACGTAGTTCTCGGGGATATTCAGCGTGACACAGTGTGACAAGGCTGACCCTTTGAATTACAGGTACAACAGAAACAGGAAGAAAGAGTGAGAGAAAGTTGTGGTGAAAGAGTACAGCAGGGTTCGCCACCATACCCGTGGAGCATTAGGTGTTTTCGCTCAATAAACACTCACAACGCCCGGTCTGGGAATCGAAACCGCGATCCTATGACCGCGAGTCCGCTGCCCTAATCACTGGGCCATTGCGCCGCCACACTTTTGAAATATACGTCTTTCAAAGATGAAATGAGTTTCTGGATCATTAATCTTTGGCAAATGAAATTCCATCGGTAACGTTTGGAGAACTAATTACACAGAATACGCGCAAAGTATACTATCCCAACAGTCAAATTCGGATGCGGGTCAGTAATGGTATGCATGTATCGCCACACACACACACACACACACACACATATATATTTAAATATACCAATATATCAATACCTGTGTGTGCATGTGTGACCGTGTGTGATACATACAAACAGAGGGAGAGGGAGAAAAATTGATCCCTTTCACTAAACAAATAATTTCTTTCTTAATAACTACAACATTGTCGTCGATAGCGATTATCTTGTGAACGAAGTTCCAGCTAAAGGTAAGGGTCTTCATATCTCTCCCTTAATATGTCAACTTCACTTTTAATCGAAGTAAACCACAATACAATTATTCTAATGCATTTTATGGAAGAAAACATTTATATCAGAATTTGTGATCGTAAATTTGTTTATTTAGAAAATATTGAAAGAATAATACGTCTGACTTAACAGTTATTATAACTTGTTTTTTTTTTTTTTGTTTTTTTACAATTGTTTGCGTAAAGATTATCAGAGGGTTGTTCGAACTGGAGTTCACCATTTATGCCTTAGAAACTTTATCATTAAGAATTATATTAGGTCATTAAGAATGAAATGTCCGATTTTAAACTGAAAGTTTATTTTAAATTATCTCAACAAAAAGCAATGCATTTAACCAAAGTATGCAGCTAAATTATCAACATAATTTTGCCATTTTATCGTTAGCTTATTCATACTGGCAACGTAGAATTCTGGAGATCAGGAGGTGATGAAACCACGAAAGAGTCTTTTTGCCTCTTATTCAGGTTTCAAGTTTTTCCTTGCAAAACGTTGTCTAATGCCTGGAAAACTTGTTCGTCAGTTAGTGCAAAGTTGTTTTTTTTTCACATAATGGAAGACAGAAGACTTCCCCGTTTAGTTCCTCTAACTCGAATAGCTTTTTTTTTTTTGCATGTGATCGAGTAGAAAGAATTAGCCTGTCTCTATTGACTAATCTCGGTTGTTTAATTGCAAGTTCACTCATAATTGGTTGATGTATACATCTGATGTAATTTACTTAGCAGTCCTCGTGAAGCTGTAGTGAATGACACAAGCGCTGGACCGCCAAACAGACACCATTAGCTTTTTTTAGCGAATATTCTTTTCTGAATTTTGTTTTGGCATTCCGTGCCTATCCAACCACCGTGCAGTACACTTGCTATTGTTGAAACGAATCCATTTTTCATCACACGTAACAATGAGATTCAAAAATAGCTTGCTTTTATGCCGTGACAGCAAAGAACAGCAAGTTTCAAGACGACGTGTCATTTGATGCACGTTCAGTTCGTGTGGTATCCACTTGTCCAGCGTCTTTACCTTGTCGATTTGTTTCAGATGGTCCAATACAGTTGGAATCAAAACATCAAACCTTGCTGCTAACTCACGCGTAGTTTCAAATATATCCGCCTCAAATCCACCTTGTTCTCAAGTCGACTTCGGGACTAATTTTCGAAGGTAATGTCATCAGACCATCAACGTACAGTGCGGTCATTCGCCACATC
>NC_068983.1:980715-982369 GCF_001194135.2 Octopus bimaculoides | reverse complement strand
GTGCACTTAAAAACGATTGGAGAAACCATTTCGGTAAGAAAAAAAAAAAGGAAAATATTTTTGAAAAAGTGTGATGATAGACTGCTTTGATGATCGACGTTACTATCATCTCGGAGCTTTCTACTCAAATGTCCATGCATGGTCTTCTGCTCATAGACGCTGATCATTTCATCTGATGATATGTTACGACTTCTTTGGGCAAGTATATTAGGTTATCAGACAAGAAATGCTGCTCAAGGAGCAGCCTTCTAAATCTTATGATATTCTCTTCTACTCTAGGCAGAAGGCCCGAAATTTTGGGGGAGGGGGGTCAGTCGATTAGATCGATCCCAGCACTCATTTTATCGACCCCGAAAGGATGAAAGCAAAGTCGACCTCGGTGGAATTTGAACTCAGAACGTAAAGACAGACAGAGTACCGCTAAGCATTTCGCCCGACGTGCTAACGTTTCTGCCATCTCGCTGCCTTAAAGTCTTATGATATTATCAGACTCATGTATACCAACTTGGTTAAGGGATGCAATTCGACACTTGGTAGTTAAAAGAAGGGATATGATGCGACATTGAAAGGCAGTTTGGATCGATGTTATTCCTCTGCTGCCGTGTTTGTGTTTTAGGTAGAGGCAGTCTACGTCACAATTGATGTAGAAATTATGAGTGCTGGTTATTATTTTCCGGGTTTTCACATCAATGGCTCGAATCTCATCCAGTATCCAATCAAGCAGCCCAAATGTTGGTATGAGTACTGACACTGCAAACACATTGTGGGCCACTGTTTTATTGAATACACACTGTTCTGCGCGGTATACAGTAACAGTACCGAAGAGTAAAGTTTTTTTGCCGATAGAATGTGGCGGTCCTAATGTGGTACTGTTAAGTTACACATGGCCTGGACCAATCATTGGTGGAAACATGAATGAGTCATATATATTTATATACAGACACAGGAGTGGTTGTGTGGTAAATAGCTTAGTGACCAATCACATGGTTCCGGGTTCAGTCCCACAGAGTAGCACCTTGGGCAAGTGTTTTCTACTATAACCTCAGGCCGACCAAAGCCATGTGAGTGGATTTAGCAGACGAAAACAGAAAGAAGCCTGTCATATACACACAAACGCACACACACACACACACACACACACACACACACACACACACACACACACACACACACATATATATATATACACACACTTACATATATATATATATGTGTGCGTGTGTGCGGGTATGTACATATGTACATGTTTCTGTATACGTGTATGGTTGTATATATATGTGGGTGTACATGTATGTGTTTCACGCGAGTGTGAGTGAGCATATGCATATAAGCACATGTACGTGGGTGTGCGAGCGTGCGTGTGTATGTATGTATGTACGTATGTATGTATATGCGCGCAGACGCTATTGCAATGAGCATTTTTACTTCTTTGCCTTTCACTTTGTATTTGATTGTTTTTTTTTGTTCGTGTTTGTTGAGGTATGTTAAGTTGTACCTCGTTATTTTCGTTTGTAATCAAATTTCTTGTCTTTTATTTGCTCTGTACTAAAAAAGATACTATTGTCTTTTTTTTTTCAATGCTTCTGCGAAGCTTGTTTTTATTTTGTCATTGTTGTTGTTGATGGTGGTGGTGCTGGTGTTGATGGAAGATGTG
>NC_068983.1:977629-980705 GCF_001194135.2 Octopus bimaculoides | reverse complement strand
CTTTTATTTGCTCTGTACTAAAAAAGATACTATTGTCTTTTTTTTTTTCAATGCTTCTGCGAAGCTTGTTTTTATTTTGTCATTGTTGTTGTTGATGGTGGTGGTGCTGGTGTTGATGGAAGATGTGGCAGTTGTGGCTGTATCAGTGGTGTTGTTGGTAGTTGTGATGCTAGTGGTTGTGGCAGAGGTTGCTGTTGTAGCAGTTGGGTGACTTCTTTTCCTGTTTTGTTGTCACATTTAGGTGACGCGGGAAGGGATAGAAAATTTTCTTCCGCATTTGTAAAGAATTCAGCCATTCGTTTGGCGATTTTAATTTTTTCTTTCTCTCCTTCAGTTGCTGGTAGTGAAGAGAGCTATTGTCGTTCTTGGTGGAGATGGTGGTGGTGGTGGTGGTGGCGGTGTTAGCGTTCATGCTTACACTGGCACTTGTTTGTGTACTACTTCTCTTCTTCCCTCCTTCATGAAGCTGTGGTGAAGGCAGTGTAAGGAAATTAATGTCGAACGAGTAGCCAAACAGACCGGCGTTCGTTATAGGATCGTCTTCATGGCTTGAAGATGCCATCCTCAAAAAAATGGCTAAGAAAGCCGAAAACAATTTTACAAAATCGGGAAATACGCCACACAGGGCAGATTTCCCGTGCAAACAATTGCACAACCGAATGTATCAGTTGTTGCACAACTTTTATATAAAAATATGATCCAAAAACAAACTTTTTAAAGCAGTAAAAGCAAACTTACACGGAGCAGATGTGTCTACCGTCCGTCCATAGATAGATAGATAGATAGATAGATAGATAGATAGATAGATAGATAGATAGATAGATAGATAGATAGATAGATAGATAGATAGACAGACAGATAGATAGACAGATAGATAGACAGATAGATAGATAGAAAGAGAGAGAGCGAGTCTCCAGATGGAGACGACTCAAGAGAGTTCAGCTATTTACCAAACGACCTGCACAAATGATTTGTTCATTAGAGATCAAATGTACGTGTTCTACATGAGCTCACCTGTCCCTTCATGAAATGGAGGTTACCTGAACAGGTGTCACGGTGTGCCATGCGTCAGGTGTCGAAGTGATCGCAGAGCAACGTGAGATGAAGTGTTTTGCCCAAGAACAGAACGCACCACCCGGTCTAGGAATTGAACCGATGATCTTACGATCGTGAGTGCAGCACCCTAACTACTAGCCCATGCGACGTGTGTGTGTGTGTGTGTATGTGTGTGTGTGTGTGTGTACACTTTGAAACGCACGTTAGAAACATAGACTCATATACTTAGATTATATCCCTATTGAGATAAATGTAGTATTCGTATAACGACGTATTATGCATATATACGTTTAAGGGTGATCATATCTACATAAATATATACACGTCATGTCTTTCGTCATAAAAAGAAGATGAGATATCTACAGCACCAGCAGACGACAGTTATTATAAATCAGCGCACCTTCACCACCAACCAGCCTAATAGTTACTAATCAATTTCCTGTTTCTTCTGGGAGATATATTTATTTTCTTCTTTTGACATTATTTCCTCTGTCTCTCATAGTCGACTCCATCACCGAATTAGCTATAGTCTTGTTTAATTATACCTATAAAGTGTAATCTATACTTTAATTAATATATAGGTGGCCCTGTAATTTATTATTTATAGTGATTTTAATAGAGTAGTGCCACACAGTACGGAAAGATTTCACCATTTTTATTTCAGTGTCTTTGGAGTTGAAGCTAAAAGTATTGCTGTGTAACGTATTCTATAATTGATAGTTTAGAATAATTTCTCCGTCCTTCATTACAGCCTTCATTATGCTTGACATACCTTTTTATGGGAAATTCTACCTCATATTATTGGACTAATCAAGTTTATGCTCACTTGTTCAACGTATTACTAGTCAACTATTTCGTCATTGTCAATAAATGTACCCAGATCATTGAATCTTATTTATATTCTGTCCTCATCCTGTTACAAGTGCTGTATCACAAATGAGCATTGTTCGAAGTATTGTCTCTTTCCCTACACAATGTCCGAACCAAGAGAAAGTATCAGGAAGATCTATTTCATTTGAATATCGGTCTTCTTAGTATATTTGGAGAGATTCTTTTTTCTTTTTACTATTTTCATTGTCCATAAACGTGTTTGTAGAGTTATACCTTATCTGACCAGTGCTCCTTACCAATGTATTCGAAATGTTCCGCATTATCAGACCGATATCTTCGCAATAAATGTCTCGTCTCATTTGACCGTTGTTGATTTCAATAAATGTGCTCGGATTTTTGTATCGTTCACCTTGTTCCTACCAATAGAAGTGATCGGTGTCGCCTGTTTTATGTAATAATCATGAACAGTTATTTGGTATTGAAGTTCATCTTTGTCCAAATTTCTGCATATTTAATTCAAAAGACCATGATCATGTTTGCTGTTGCTGTTGCTGTTGCTGTTTTTGTTGTTGTTGTTGTTGTTGTTGTTGTTGCCGTTGCTATTGTTGCTGAAGTAGTAGCGGTTCCTTTCGAAGTTGTTCAATTCGAGCGCGACTATAACCGAGCAGACGTATCAACCAAGGCGCCTCATTCACGACGAATTTGTCGGCTTTTAGGACTGTGCATCGCGATTGGAACTATTCAATGAGAACTTCTGTTTTTAGGTGGGGCTAAAATGTAATTCGAGGCATATATGTAATTACATGTTGATGCTGGCGATTTTTCTTTCCTTTTCTCTTGGACTTTCCTCTGCCTCATGTTTCTGAACAAGAGCTTTTGCTCAAAACGAAAAACACCCTTTCTTTCCTTTCTGGAGCGTCTTTTAATACATTGCATCTACCACGTCCTCGCGTTGTTGTTTTTTTCTTGTTTTGTTTTTCTTCGTTTTTTTTTGTGGTGGGGGGCATTAATTAATTATATCTATATATATATATATATATATATATATATATATATCTCGAGTCGCCTTTATATATTTTTATTTATATATTTATATATTTGATCCTTTATATTGAACACTCAATATTTCATCTACATTCAATACTTTCTTTCATGGTGCCATCCATTTTTATTTTATTTTATTTCATAT
>NC_068983.1:964008-977383 GCF_001194135.2 Octopus bimaculoides | reverse complement strand
ATTATCGGTAAAGAACTTATTTAAAAGTTCTTATACATTTATAAACATAATTAAGGGATCAGCAACAGTTGCTTCACCACATACCGAAGTTCAGAAATAGCAGCTAAAGTGCTAAAACTCCAACAGATAGCAATACTTGTAACTCACAAAAGCAAAACAAGAAGAAAAAACAACGAAACTAACCAGTCTTAGTTAATCATAGACGTATAAGAACTAAATGTATAAGAACTCTTAAATAAGTTCTTCACCGATAATGGTGTTTACATACTGAAGGGCTTGGTAAAAATTATTAATTATTAATTTATTAATAAGCCTTTACCCTTTTATTTGTAATAATTATTCACTCCCTGATAGTAAACCGCAGATTTTCTGCGGTATTGCTTGTGACACACATGGTAATTCTTGAGGAGGGATAAGGACTGACTGGCCCATGTAAGTTCGAAGGTGCTGTTTACATTATGCTGGTGCACGATGTCGCTCGGTCGTGCATGCATAATTGCCAGCCTCTTCAAATTTGCAAACTGGAATATCATACTGATGAGGAAATGAACAGTTTTCACTTTTCTGATCTAGAAACGCGTCTATGATTAACTAAGACTGATTAGTTTCGTTATTTTTTCTTCTTGTTTTGCCTTTGTGAGTTACAAGTATTGCTATCTGTTGGAGTTTCAGCACTTTAGCTGCTATTTCTGAACTTCGGTATGTGTTGAAGCAACTGTTGCTGATCCCTTAATTATGTTTATATATATATATATAGTTGATTCTGATTTAAGGCACACACATACATACACACACTCTCTCTCAATCCTCTCTCCCTGTATAGCTACTTGTAGAACATGTGTGTATATGAGAATATGTCTACAAAAAGATTATAGATATATATATTCAAAGCCACACAAATCTTCCTTCCTTATTCCAACTTATACTCCTCCCACCTGTGGACGTATAGATCAATACAACTTACACCTCTCTTTCTTCCTCAATATTTTTCTAAATATATTCAGAAGGAAACAGCTGGCTAAAGATGTCTCGAGATTGGGTCAGTGCTGAACTGAAACACTTATTGAGTAGACGTACATAGCCGAAGGAGACAATCCAAATAATATAACGGTAGTTCTAAAGGGCAATGACTACATAAGAACCACAGCTCAGATAAAGCGGAAAAACCAAGAGTTTATCCGATCCTATGCCCTCATCAACCCTAACATTAACACACTTGACACCATCTTTGCACAAGAACTCATAAAAGTTGTCAAGGATGGAAACCATGATGTGAATAACAGACGTTCCCCGGGACCTACTGTTCCACGAGGGAACACTTGTGAAACAAAAACTGGAATTAAAAGACCTGCCAAGGAAGAAGACACCAGCACTGATGGCCCTACCACCAGGATACTTCATAAACGTAAGAGAACTGTTACAACTCACTAACAGAGCTTACCTCCCTGAGAGACCTAGTGGTATGCAATCAAGCTCTATGCATAGCGCTCACTGAAACGCACCTAAAACCCGAAATACACATACCAAAGTATGTTGTTTGGTGTAGACAGAGCCCATGTAGGAGGTTAGTATACATCCATGGAGATCTCACGTCTCAGACCTTTATGTGACACTCAAACTCAGTGTATGACGCACGAATTGTACATATAAGACAACTCGGCATATTTATATGTACTACATATTGCCCACCAGATGATCCAAAACACACGAGCCTATTCGAAGTCTACCTTGCAAGAGTAGAAGAGGTCTTAACCAATCTAGAAGAGTACACCCGTGTACTTCTCCTGGGCGACTTCAACTTGTCCAATGTGGAATAACCTGAAGGCCTTTTCTTTTCAGGAATGACGTGATGTGAGCAAAGTCAGATGGAATCCTTGCTCAACCTCACCAAGTTACACATGCAGCAAATAATACTCCAACAAACCAGGACAAACAATATACTAGATCTCTGCTTCACAAACAATATGGATCTCATCCATAATGTGAAAATGACACCGACACTAATCTCGGATCATAACATAACAGAGCTGATCATGTATGGATCAAAGGAACCCACAGACTTGCAGGCTATGAGAAGCATCCAAAACCTATCCAATCTGAACTACCACAAAGCAGACTGGAAATCAATTGAGAAAGAGATCACCAAACAGGATTTGTTCCAGTATCTCCCTACACCTGACATAGACAGGAAATTGAAAACTTTCATGTCCATAATACAAACACATATGCTACAATTCTGTCCCAGAGAGAAAGGCCACTGCACATAAAAACAAGATTCCCAGAGAGAGAAAAGTTCTTGTGAGACGGCGTAAAAAATTGCAAGATACCTCAACAGAGAACTCAACGGCTGTGAGAAACCCCGCCTGGAAGTAGCACTGCTGGGGACAGAGAAATAACTGAAGCACTCCCATGAGAAGGAAAGATCAGACAGAGAAGCCTGGGTCATAAGAAATATAAAAATCAGACAGTAACGCATTTTTACGCACGCTAAGGAGACTGCCTCTGTGCGTTGCAGGTTAGAGTCACTCCTCCAAACATATGGCTGCCTTGCGGGAAGCCCAGTGAGGATGAGTGAAATACTGAGTAGACAGTCCAACAATGTCTTCACCCCACCCCTGAAGCGCATGCAAGTTAGCAAACCTGCAGAGTTCTTTACCGCCACAGAAGTTGAACGGGATGCAGTAACAACTCATTACATTAACATCGAAGAAAAGGATGCAATGCTGGAAATAGATGATATAGATGCACGTTCAGCTGCTGGATTTGATGGATTCCCAGCAATCCTGCTCGAGTCATGCAAACGAGTCTTTGCAAACGAGTCATGCAAACGAGTCTTTGCAAAACCATTGCAACTACTTTTACAGAGCTTCCTCGCAAATGGTAAGCTCCCGGACGCACTAAAGGAGGGAATATTATGCCCCATCCATAAAGGAGGAAGCAGAGCAGATGCTAAAAACTACAGGCCTATCCCTCTGACCTCACACATCAGCAGAGTCATGGAACGAACAGTCCGAAGGAAATTAATTGCTTTCCTTCAAGAGTATGACTGCATGGCTTCGACAAATTAAGAGCTGCCTCACACAGCTCTTGCAGCATTACGACTGGGTACTAAAGCAGCTGCGTGACAACTTAAATATAGACGTGTTGTACCTCCACTTTGTAAACGCCTTTGACAAAGTCGACCATGCGATGATTTGTTACAAGCCGCGAGATCTTGGCATAGTTGGAAAAGTTATAGAAATGCTACATGACTTTCTAAAAGATAGAAATCAGGTGGTGGTGGTAACAAATAATGAGTGATGTTCCACAGGACACTGTCCTGGGACCGCTTCTGTTCATAGTGGATTTCTCTGCCATATCCTCAGCTGCTAAAATAGCCACCCTTGCTAGCTATGCAGATGTTGCAAAAGTCTGTCAGAGGATACGGAACCCTGTAGACGTTGTGTATTTACAATGTGAGTTGGACGCAATATACAGGTGAGTTGAGGAATATAACATGTAGTTTAATGCTGAAAAATTCCAAGCCCTGCGCTACCAACACAAGAAATTCAATGAAAAGCAGACAGGATATAGTGGCCCAAGAAGGATTGCAGTTTCTGAATCATAATCAGTTCGTGACCTGGGCATCGACACGAGTAATGATGCATCTTTCGAAGTACCCATTATCAAGTTGGTAATAGAATACAGACAGCTGGACGGGTGGATCCATCGAACTTTCAAAACAAGAGAAACGGAAACCATGATGGTCCTCTGGAGGACCTTTGTTCTCAGTGTCTGGATTAATGTTCACAATTGTGATCACCAAATAGTGTAAAATTAACGACAGAACTCAAGGTGACGCAGCGAAGCTACACGAAGATCGACAAAATGCGATATATCATCTATTGGGAGAGACTGAAAGAGTTGTGCGAAGGTGGGAAAGATTTGCAGTAATATATATTTGGAAAACTTAGAAAAACTTTTTTCAAACTTTAGCATTATTAGTTACATTAATAGCATAACGGGGCGCCACTGCATTGTACCAAAAAGCTCAACATTGCCATCAGGATACACAACCAGATATGTTTCTGCACTATGTTTCTTCAGTAATGGCTTTACCGAGTTTTAAGAAGTTATAGTGGATGAGTCCAGCAGTACACCTTCAAACAGTCACCATAATCTTCTTTTTGAACAGCTCGGGTTTAGGGAAGGTTTCCAGTGTTTCATTTTGACCCAAACTCTGCGAACAACGTTGTTTTTGTTATTGTACAAAACCCATTTTTCATCGCAAGTTACAATACGGTCGAGAAATGAATCGGTCAGGTTACGGAGAAGAAGCGACTAGCAACTTTCACATCTGCGCATTCTCTGATTTTCATTCAAATCGTGTGGCACACATTTGATTTTCCGATAGCATGCAAATTGTTGCAGCCAGTTTTCTGGCTAACTTGAAGTTCTTTTGCCAGTCCTCGAGTGGTTTTACGTTTATCTTTCTTAATGACAGCCGACTGTCATCGATGACAGATAGGCGTCTACTACATTCACAATCTTCAGGGCTCAGATTTCCTCTGCAAAATCGTTTAAACCATTTTTGAGCTGACCACTCGCTGGTCATTTCCTCACCAAACGTTTCGTTGATATTGCGAGTAATTTCAGCTACTTTAAGTCCTTTTTTGAAGTTGAAAAGCAAAATTTATCGAATATTGCGCTTTAATAGTTCCATTTCAGATGATTGTAACGCCGGGGAAAAATATCAATGTTAATTTATTGATGCATTTGGGCAATTCTGTCTGTATTATCAGACAATTGCATAACATGTTTTAAAAACTACTAATCTGCAAAAGTGGGTACAAATTCTTCATGGTCCAAAACGTTGCTCACTTTTTACTCAACCAGATATGTATGTATGTCATTATTCAGTATATTTCAAGATTTCCCGCCAATAGATAAAGAACCGGTCTCCAACCTAGATCCAAGAATTTCAACATCAACAACAGGGTATTTTTGTATGTATGCATGTATGTATGTATGTATGCATGTATGCAGATATGTATGTATGTTTTCAATTGTTTTAATTGTTATAAATCTTCCACTAAAGAGGGAGCCAGTTGCCAACAAAGATACAAGGGTCCATCTTTGGAGTGTAGTTAACACTGACAAATGCACATTTGGAAGTTGAGAAAAGTCTTGCCTATTTTTACTGTTCTACCCACAGATTGGGTGTGTAGCTTTGTCCCAGTATTGTTTTAACTGCTTGATATATCAGATTGAAGCCGTCATCTCTGGCTTTTTCATAGCACCGAAATAAATCTATGCATATATGAGTTTGTGTCTGTGTGTCTATATATATATATATATATAATTAATCAATTAATTAATAAAGGTTAAAAACTATTTAATGATTTTATCAAGTGGTCAGCATGTCAACTCCATTTAGGAAAATATTTATATAATCACATAGATATAATTCTAGCACAAGGTTATGCGTAGACACACACCAACATGCTTGAAATAGACATTAAAAGCTCTATAAACCACTTATTACTTTACTCTGTTAGTTCAGTTTGAAAGCGGGCAAGTGAATCAATCAGATATAAAAAGAAAGGTTACCCATAGATCGATGATCGATTTCTGGCTAAGGGAAGCAAATTCCCCGTGCTGTCATTAGTATGATACACCAAAAAATATATATTTAGATGTCTATACATACCATATGAACAAACCAGTATCCATACGAACATATAAATACATCCACATGTATAGATTTTTCCAGATCTAATTTCATTACCACAAACCACGTGCTTTTTCGATCAAAACAAATACCGTAGTAAATATCAAATTAATCAGGAATACATTATGTATATTTATTTATATATAATTAATTAATTGATTAATGAAGGATAAAACTAATGATTCTATCAAGTGGCTAGCATGTTTACTCCTGATAAATTTAATATTTATCAAGTGGCTTAGTATAATTGTACTCCAGTGTCTGAAAACCTTGTTTGTGGTTCTTTTTGTGAGGTCCTTGTTGTGACTTGACAAACAGTACAAACCCCCGATAGATACACTATCTTCAATTAACAGCCTCACGATATTGGTATACTGTGCGGCCACATGAATTTAAACTTCCTAAAAATATTTCAGCGTCGAGATGTGATCAACAATTTTTTATTCTCGTTGAAGAGACAAAATTTTATATTCACGGTGACAAAACTAGACCACGCTGAGAGCAATTCGCTAAATATATCAAATGTTAACGATAATCTATTATTCATGTCCACGGATAGGAATTTTTCAGAACTAACTAAACATTTACTTAAATGTATTATCACGCTTCAAGGCCCGACCAAATAAAGTCTTTGAATAGAATTAACGAGATTTAGAGTCACCGGAATGTAAAGTCTGTGAGTGAGATAAACTTAATTATACCAAAGAATCTGTAAAATCAACAACTGGATATATAAACCTGGATTATCTAGACATTTCCTATTTCGTTCTTATAATCTACGATTAATGGATGCACGAATTTAATCTGGGAGAAGATAGATCAGTGAAAGATAACTTTAGTGGCACCATAAAATGGGTCAAATCTAATGGAAAGGACAATCGTATTTAACAAGAAATGGTTCAATTCTCAATATAGAATCATCTTTCGAAAATTCTGCTGCTGAATGTAAATTGTAGAATTTGAGAGGAAGAACGAAAAACAGGAGACAACTAAAACAATTACAGCAAATAACTTGAATAATTTTGAATAACTGGATATTGTGAATTCTATGGCTTAAACATCAAACGTTTGCATCACATGTTTAACACTATAATGAGTCAATAACATAGGTGCTCTCTCTCTCCCCCTGTCTCTCTCTTATTTATAATATACATATATATAAGGTGTTTTATGGGAATTTATAGAACACGTATCCTATAGAAACTCAACAAACAGTTAAAGATGGAGAAGAGGTGTTAAGAGTTTTATAAAACTTTAAGCCATGCATACGATCGTTTCGATCGGTAATATTAACATGTAAGAGACATGGAAAAATTAGAAATTAATTTCAATCGTAATTATAATTAAATTAATTACATATTACCGTTCTACTCAGTGCGAAAGAAGAATACATCAGAAGAATATTATATTGTGACAGAAGACTAGATGGAGTATCATATAACATGTTCGGATATTCATAATATGATTATGAAAGATGAGAGATAAAATCATGCTTAGGTAGTGTTGAGTCTAGTTGTGTATTAACTATAACTATATATATATATATATATAAGATCCAAACAACAACGCGAGGACGTGGTACATGCAAAGTATTAATAAGACGCTCATCCAGGTCCTTGACCTTAGATATCAAATTACACACTTTCCAGAACTACATTCTTAACGGCCAAAATTGTACGCAATTCTACCATTCACTGTTGGCCTCGACTATATAGTCAGATGAGGATTCAGATAGAATCAGGTACTTGAACAGGTGTGCTCCAGGTAGGGTTGGGTAATCTGTGGTTCCGTCCTATGGTTGATGAGGGTCAAAATATTGGATCGGATATTTCGGTTCAGTACACACAGAAGACCAACCCTATGAGTATTTAGCGCGTAAGGGGCTGATCCAAATGACATGTTACGATGAATTGTACGTTGTTGGTATATTCTAGAGTGTCCGACAAGTAAATCCCCTTGGTGTATTATAATCAAATGAATAATAAAAGAGGATAGATAACTGTCAGCTCATTACAACTGTTTCTTACATAACTTATAATAGAAGAATGAGAACATTCCATCATTATAACAGACCGTAATCATCAGATGAGAAGAAATTTTACAAAACAAAATATCCAAAATACAACAGCGATCTATCTCTGGAAGATGGGAGAATGAGCAAATATTTTGGCCGTTAATAATGTAGTTCTTGAAAGTATGTATTTTGATATCTACTGTCAAGGACCCGAGTGAGAAGGTGTTAGTTGGACTAGACCGAGGGTAGACTTCAGTGGGTTGTAGGAGATAATTTATAATAGTAAGTTATGAGTTGTGGCAAGTAAAGAGGAGTCATAAAACATTTAAGGATGAGAGAAAAGGGAAGAGAGCTAGATTGGACGAATGTAACTTCTTAACCATACATCTATGCTTGCATTTGTAGCTCAGTTTTACAATCGATAGATAAAAAACGATAAAAAAACAATTTGCTACGAATGTATATAATTGATAAGTTAACCGTTTAAACTAATCTATTACGAGCACTAGTGAACTTCAGCAGACACTTTGATCAACTTTACATTATCAGTGAGACCTAGGCGGTGGCCAGTTCTTAAGGAGAAAACGTTTACATAAATTGCGCCTCTAAAGGTCAAACCAATACCAACTATTTCATTTTCGTCTGAGAACAAAGGATGTTGAGAAAAATATACATCAACCCTTCTTACTGAATGTTTATTGATTGTTATTTGCTTTACATTGTGAAGGAGCATGGCGTAGTGGTTTCAGTGCTCGTCATGTTGTGTCCTTGAGCAAGACTCTCAATCTCACGCTGCGCTATTCCACTCAGCTGGTAAAAATGTGTTGTACCTGTAATTCAATGAGGGCCAGCCTTGTCACACTCTGTGTCACGCTGAATCTCTCTGAGAACTAAGTTAAGGGTACGCGTGTCTGTGGAGTACTCAGCTACTTGCTGGCTCATCTTCCGGTGATTGCATTAACTGGAACACTCATCATCGTAACTGACAGAGTGACAGTTATTTGCTTTACTACCAAGTATGCTAAGGCCATGGGACGGCGTGTTGCTCAGCTCAGAATACACTCCACCACCACCACCACCACCGACAACAACAGCAGCAGCAGCAGCAGCAGCAGCAATATGTAAACTTGAAATTCATGACAATGCAACAATGGAGAAGGTACATGATGAGAGCGTTTGGGGTTTTAAACAGAAGAAACGTTAGGGAATCCTCCACGTATCGCCGTGAGGGAAAAACCTTTGAGAGCCTGAGAATACCCAAGCAATCATTAAATAAAAACTCTCTCTATAGGAGTGACAAAATCTAAAAACAACTCACACAGGAGATAACTGAAACATGATCAGTTAATTGAAATTCTTGGAAAATACAGAAAACCAGTTTCGGCTCTTTTAGACGTCCTACGCGGAACATTCTGTGCAAGACCACATTCTTCTCAATTGTCTATACTGTACGAAAATATCGATAAATTGATTGTATTTGATTTGTGTATTGTTTTTAGATTTTAAACACCTACTGAAGAAGTTTTCTTCAACTCATAGCTTAGATAATCTCAGTTGAACGAAGATCTTTATGAAGTAGGAGTAACGAGACCGCATTGGGAAATGTTATAGCTGGTGTTAACCACAATTTTTTGCGCTGATGCCAACACATCATATTTTAGACGAAATGACCTGTGGCCAAGAGGTCAAATGCCTTAATGCCAAAGGTCACGCTGCACTCAAGTCACACCTGCTCTGCTCATATGAAAATAGAATCTTTTTTATTTCATAATTCATTAATTTCTTCGGCAAAAACAAAACAATCAAAACGATCTTTCTTGCTATACACCTCCTTACATCTCTCCTACTTCCACTTCTTTCACCACATCTTCACTCATTAACTGCTGCTTCTTACTGGCATCTAATTTGTTTTTTGTTGCAGTGTAGACCGCCACCACCAGCACCATCATCACCACCACCACTATCATCATCATCATCAACATTATAAAGTAAGTATTTGTGTTCAACATTGTTCTTAGAGATCAGTTTCAATGTTGCTGTTGTTGTTGCTGTTTAAATTGAAGTTGTTTTTGTTTTCTTCTTTTTACAATTTAAATTTTTACCGTTGTTCTTGCTTTTATTGTTACATTTGTTATTGTTTTTTTCTTTCTGTTGATATTCATGTTGCTGTTGTTGCTGTCCCTATTCCGGTTGCTCTTCTGGATATTGTCATTGTCATCAGACACGTCGTTCTGCTTTTGTTCATCCTTGCTGTTGCTGTTGTTGCTGTTGTTGCCGTTGGTGCTGTTATTCTTCCTCATATTATTGTTGTCATCGATTTTATGGCTGAAGCTGTCGACAAACTATTTTTCATTTCATCGAACCTTTGAAGTGAAATGAGGTGAAATGCTGGCAGAAGTCTTGCTTGATCAAGCCGTGTTTTCTGCTTCGTTAAATAACCACACTTCGCACCATTACTGCTCTCTCTCTCTCTCTCTCTCTCTCTCTCTCTCTCTCTCTCTCTCTCTCTCTCTCTTCCTCCCTCCCCACGTATACACAAGTTTCACAACGTGAATCATTTTCCTGTTTAAACCGCCAAACATGAGTTTTCTTTCTCTACTCGTGTTTTCTCTTTCCTTAAAAATTCAGTTTTAATAAATCTTCCACTTCGTTTCTTAAGCATTTGTTTGATTTTGTATGGGTGTTTTAATTAAAGAGTCCCTGCTGTTGAGGGTAAATATATCGGCTTTGTTCAATTAAAAGTCAAACTAGTATAGTTTTCTTCTCAAATTTCCGGTAATTAACATCTGGTAAATATTCATAGCACCGAAACATAATTATATTGTTATATATGTTATTATACAAATAAATTCAGAAATTTTTGCTTTAATTCTTCTCGCCTTTAAATTCTCTGTGTTTTCAACCAAGACTCGAAGCTGGATCGTAGTCGTTCTGACATCTGGCAACTTACTTCTATCCAACAGATACTTACCTTTATCCAACAGTATTCTTCGAATGGTAAATCAAGAACATAATTGTTTCTTTTAAAACAGCATTTTCATTGATCCTTAAATATATTTCATATACGCATTCTATTTACACTCACTTACCAGATGTTTTTATTATTTCCCCTATGAGAATTTACTTTGTCTATTTCTTTTCTGTTTAGCTTATCCTAGTATTTGCCATGAAAGGTCATTTCTTGCCAGCCTGTTATCATGGTATTGTTCTAGTTATAGTTTGCATTTCAGTTGTTTCATAGCTTTTGCTGTTTCCTGTTTTACTTCATAGTTGTCAGGTACTATGGCCCATTTCTTGTATTTCTCGGCTTCTTCAAAGACAAAAAAAAACTGTTTTTTTATTGTTTTACTCATATTTTGTGGCCATTTGTACCGGTACTTCTTGTGTTTGAATTGGATATTTCTCTAGTCCTATGCTGGTTATTTTATAGCAGTTTTCTAGTCGTATAAGGCCTCTACAACCTTCAAGTGGGTAGTGCAGCCTAAATTCTGTTATTACTTTTCTTGTTTTTCTGTCTAGTTTGATTAGCTCATTGAGAGTCCAGTAAAGAATATTGTAACTGTAACATTTGACTGGGACAGATACTGTGTTGATACTTATGTTTTTCACATTGGTCTTTGTCTTACGCATTAATTTATCTCGTCTATCGTATTTCTTCCTTATCTTCTCTTTCATTTGTATGTGTTGTACCGTATTTAGTTCATCGATTCCTAACTATCTGTATGACTGGGTTTGGTCTAATTTTTCAATTTCATTTTATTTATCTAGTGTAATGTTGTTTCTCTTAACTAGTTTTTTTTGTTCAAGGTTGCTTTGACATGTTTTTCTAAACCAAATTTCATGCTTATCTCTTTGGCATATCTATGCCCTGTCTGTAGTAATGTTTCTGGTTGTTTATCATTCGTAGCATACAGTTTGCAAGTCTCCGACTCTGTAGTTTGTGCTCATACCACGAATTGCCTCTTTCTAGCCCCACTTTCCGCACAGTGCCCAATGTAGCACTATCGATACTTATCATGTCGCCACAACTTGTAATGGCTTTGGGAAAGTCTACCTCATTCATTCGTGATACGGGCAATGGTTTTGTCCACTCTGTTACAGATGTTGCACAGCGGAATTATTATTATCATTATTATTATTTTATGTTTGACTTTTGTTTTGCATTTGTACAAGTTGGATCCAAGTCTCACCCAGAGACCTCAAGAGACAACAAGTTAGAAGTCCATGTAGGTGTTATGCCTAGGGTACCATATTTTTGGATTTGTACAGTGTTGTTCTAGAGAATGTTTAAGAAAATATAAGAAAATTATGTGTTCGTTTGAAAATTTAAGATCACATAGACAGTATTTTACGTAGGATATGGGCAGTTCCCATGAGCACTATCTTTTGAACTTCAGCCATTTTGGGGTTTCCTGGTATCTGAGCTAGGTAGCAATCAGCCCGTTTCGCTGTCGTTCCCAGGGCACCTATGACAATAGATATTGTTTTCGTCTTCAGATTCCACATTTTGCTAATTTCTATTTCAAGATCTTTATATTTGCTCAGTTTTTGGTAGGTCTTGACAGATACGTTTATATCGATTGGGACAGTCATATCAACGAGGAGGCATGATTTTTGTCTGAAGTCTTTCAGTATGATGTCTGGCCTATTTGCATCTATCTTTCTGTCAGTTTGAATGGTGAAGTTCCAGAGGAGTGCGATGTGATCATTTTCAAGTACTGGGGTGGCTTGTGTTCCCACCAGTTTTTATTATGGGGCAAGTCCAGGCTTTTGCAAATTACCCAGTGAATATATTGTGCAGCTCTATCATGCCTGTTGAGATACTCTGTAGGCGCAAGCAAACTGCACATGGAGACATGATCGATGGTCTCATTTTGTTGTTGACATATACGACATAATGGGGAGCTAATAATAGTAATATTATTATTATTGTTGTTGTTGTTGTTGTTGTTGTTGTTGTTGTTGTTGTTGTCGTTGTTGTCGCTGTTGTTGTTGTTATTATTATTATTATTATTATTATTATTATTATTATTGAGTGAGAGAGCAGTGCATGCCATCAAAGTGACACGGGTAAAATATACGAAGCCCAATAGACCCATCATGACTACCCGTCTGATAAGGGTACACCAGGTACATGCATCACAACCATATGTGCGCGACATGGTGATCTCATATCAAGATAAACAACGCATGACGTCGCAGGTGGGGCCCAGTTAGAATTTTTTTCAGGTCGACTAGCCCATCCCGCTCAAAAGGTCCCTGAATAAGCTTTGTTTAAGGATGTTGAGCAAAACACCCATGTTTCAAAAGGTGAACTATCCAAACACCAAAGAAATCCTCTAAGCACACAGCTATGATGCACCCCCACTACTTCTGCTCGTGATCAGAGATGCACATATCATCAGCCACTAAGGGACATGCTCAACTGGTTAAGGTCAAACAACTGACAAGCAAATCTGTGGTATTAAGCAGAATATTTGCTGTAGCCCATCTTTTTATACCAAGACAAAACAATATACATGATACCACTTCCAATCAATTAAGATCAGAAGCCATGAGAGCCACTGCCTGTATTATTATTATTATTATTATTATTATTATTATTATTATTATTATTATTATTATTATTATTATTATTATTATTATTATTA
>NC_068983.1:962793-963578 GCF_001194135.2 Octopus bimaculoides | reverse complement strand
CCTACTATGATAGGAATTGTTTCTGTTTTTAGATTCCACATTCGAGTTATCTCTATTTCCAGTTCTTTGTATTTTGAAAGTTTCTCCATTTCTTTTAGTGAAACGTTGTCATCTGCTGGTATTGAAACATCAATTAGAAAGAACTTTTCTTCATGATCTCTGACAACTATATCTGGTCTATTTGCCTTAATTTCTCTATCTGTGTGTATTGGTATATCCCAGAGTATGGTTGCTTTCTCGTTTTCTCTTGACCTTTTCTGGCGTGTGCCTATACCATTTTTTTCTGTTGTTATTCCATAGTGTTGGCATAGCTTCCAGTTTATGTAGGTCCCAGCTCTGTCGTGTCTGTGAATATATTCCTTCTTAGCCAGGACTGGGCAGCAAGAGATAATATGATTTATTGCTTCACATATTCTGCAGTTACTTGTTATGTTTTTTTTCATTATGTGTTTTGGTAATTTCTGGTGGGGAGGCTCTGGTCTTGTGCAGCAATTAAAAATCCTTCAGTCTCTGCTTTGAGTCCTGAGCTTCTCAGCCATTGCTGGGATTTTTCTCTGTCTATTTCTGTCGCATTTAGTTTAGCCCAGTATTTACCATGTAGGGGCTTTCCTTGGCATCGTTTTATCATGGTATGTTGCTGTTCTAGTTTTAGTTTGGATTTCATTTGTTTTATAGCTTTTGTTGTTTCTTCTTCTTCTTCTTCGTATTTATTAGGTAGTATGATTTCTTGTTTGTATCTGTCAGCTTCCTTAAATACTGAAAACAGTTTTTTGTTTTGCTCGTTT
>NC_068983.1:960187-962783 GCF_001194135.2 Octopus bimaculoides | reverse complement strand
TTTGGGCGGTGCATCCTATATCCTGTCATTTTTCTTGTTTTCCTGTCTATTTTAGATAGTTCGTTTAGTGTCCAGTTAAGGATATTGTAGCTGTAACTTATAACTGGGACAGATAAAGTGTTAATACCTATTATCTTGTTTTTAGCATTGAGCTCTGTTTTTAGTATTGATCTAACTCGTCTGTAGTACTCTTTCTTTATTTTTTCTTTCATTTGTGTATGTTGTATCGTATCTAGTTCATTGATTCCTAAATATTTGTTTGTCTGGCTTTGGTCTAATTCTCTTATTTCATTGGCTTTATCTAGTGTGATGTTGCTACTCTTAACTAGTTTTCCTCTTTTCAGCGCTGCTTTGGCACATTTTTCTAATCCAAATTTCATATCTACTTCCTCGGTAAAGCCGTGTACTGTCTGTAGTCGTGTTTCCAGCTTTTCATCAGTTGTAGCGTATAGTTTTGGGTCATCCATATATAAAAGGTGGCTGATTGTTTTGCCGTAACATTTGTATCAGCATCCAGTTCTATTTAGCAATTCAGTTAAAGGTGTGAGTGCCAAGCAGAAAAGGAGTGGAGAAAGCGTGTCTCCCTGGAATATTCCTCTTCTAATGGGGATGGCTTTCGTTTTCACGAGTCCCTCTTTTGTTTGGAACTGCCATTTATTCATAGAGTGTCTTATGTATTTTATAATTATTGGTGCTATCTTCGTTATAGCTATTGTTTCGGGGATCCACATGTGGCGAACACTATCAAAAGCCTTTCGGTAGTCGATCCAAGCCATAATGAGGCCTTTCTTCTTTCTGCGGCTGTCTTCAGTTATGGCTTTATTGATCATTAATTGATATTTACAGCCGTATGAGTCTTGCAGCATCCCTTCTGCTCTTCTGGAAACTGGTTGTTTTATTATTATTATTATTATTATTATCATCATCATCATCATCATCATCGTTATTATTATTATATCTATCATACTCAGCTTGTTGCAGGTGGTGTCATTAACGTACCAGCTGTTCACTCCCCGAAAACAAAGGCCATTGTGTTCTTTGCAAGTCTCAACGACTTTGTGGAGCTTCGATGAACTGCCACGTAATTCCGCTGTCTGGATGTGCTCAATTTCATTTTTACGTCAAATCTTTTTTTTTTTTTTTTTTTGCGATCGATTTATTTGGTTCACTGTACTTAAGGACCAAACAATTATTGCCACAGCATATACCTTACTCATTGACCATATCTTTTCCATTTATCTCTTCAGTACTTTATATCTCGCAAGTTTTTCTGCCTCTTTTCTGGCGATTCTCTTGTTTACAGTGTTCGCTATGTCTATGAGCAAGCACGATTCTTTCCCTTGTCTACCTGCACAATATCGGGTTTTCGATGCTCGATTCCATGGTCACACTGCATCATGATCGCACTAAGAACTTTTCCTCTGTCATTCTCTAACACACCTTTCCACTCATGTTCATACCACTTTCTCTCCTTTTCCAATCCAGATGCGTTACATAGTTCCAAGTGGACCATTTTGGCAACATTATCATGCATTCTCTTGTATTCTCGCTGAGCCATTATTACCATTATCATTCCGAAACAGGTAAATGCTAATTTAATTAGCAAGAATATCTGACGCCAAGTTTCTTCGAATATCAATAATCTTCCTTTCGGATTTTTGCAGAATACAAGAAGGTACTTTTCTTAAGGTCGATACTGTGAGTTTCAGTTCCATTTTCTTCCAATCTTTAGGTAGCAATTTGCTTGTTGTGCTGAGTGCACCAATCACAACAGAAATAGTTATCAGCTTAGTCTTTCGCTATCTCTTGATCTCTCTGGATAAGCTCTGATATTTCTCAATGTTCTCAAATTCAAAACAGGCGCAAGCAAATGCACCACCAAGATTCCTAGTTTTCCGTCTTTATCTTTATTCCGTTATAACTCCAGCCACATACAAACAAATTACAGAAACTGTTTTTATTAGTAAAAGCTACAAACCTCGTCTGAATAAGCTGCAACAACATTTAAAACTCAGATATTATAATGCTGTTGTCCACTTTGCTCGCACAAACTCATACATAACAACCAATGTACATAGATAGGTATTTGTAATGTCGCCAACATACAAAACCGCATTGTCACTGGTTGATTCGGTTTTATAGCAATGTTCCGGGTTCCGGTAATTAGGTTGTCGCTAGTTAGATACTGTGTATTTCATTCCGCCTGCGCAACTAACCTCTTATCTCTCTATTAATCGATCAATCAAGCTACCAGCCTATTCAACTGTATGTTTAGCTAGCCATCCACCCATCTATCCAGATAATTGTCAATGAGATTTACATTCGATCTACCTGTGCATTTGACTATCTGCTTTTTTTTTCTGCCTGTCTGTCTGTCTCAATCTATCTACCTACCTATCTACCTGACTACCTACCTATCTACCTGACTACCTACCTTTCTACCTGACTACCTACCTATCTACCTGACTACCTACCTATCTATCCATCTATTTATCTATCTATCAATCTATCGAACTCTCTACCTACCTACGTACCTACCTACCTACCTACCTACCTACCTACATACATACATACATACATACATACATACATACAT
>NC_068983.1:955182-959707 GCF_001194135.2 Octopus bimaculoides | reverse complement strand
TATATATATATATATATATATATATATATGTATATGTATGTATGTATGTATACATCATTGCGATTTTTATGGATACAGTGAAATATATCATTTCCATCCAGAGTCACTATTAAAGTAAATCTTTGAAAAATATATGACGTCACCAGTAATGTTTCTCTGATTCATTTTTATTAGAGTCTTGGTACATAATATATACATCATTGATTTGAAAAAAAATATGTATATGTGTGTATGTCTGTCTCTGTAGGTGTGTGTGTATGTATGTGTGTGTATGTGTGTGTGTGTGTGTGTGTGTGTGTGTGTGTGCGTGTGCGGGTGTGTGTGTCATTAAAGACTTTCATTACTAACAATGTTAATGTTGATACTGTAGCTGTTAATATTTTGTATGGAATAGAAATGGAAATCTATTTAGAATGCTATGAATAGTAGGTAAAGGCTAAAACACGACTGTTGAGATGGAAACATAGAATCCCATTTGAGAATCTATAATGACAGAGTATTATATGTTGACACAGTGATACACCAAATTCGATTTCAAACCACTTTTTATTTCATATATATCCTGGAGGATTAAGTTTGGTAGAACGAACATTGAATATTAAAACATTAATACGCAATGTATCTGATCTAAATAGATGTTGTGCAGAAAACAGCAAAAAAACAAAACAAGCTGGAGTTTTTAGAAGGAAAATATCTTAATTGTAAAAAATGAAGTAGTCTTCTTGTTCAGATAATATTTTCTAAAAATGATTTAAATTAAAATAATGCAAAAAAAAAAAATTGCTTCAACTTATTTTAACTTTGAAAACGTTGAAAATATAATTCTAAGGAGAAATTCGGAAAATGGTATCAGATAACATCTGAAATTCGATTTAGTATAGTCTATCCATGGATAACTACATTTGAAGCTCACTTTCATAATTCTATTCTTTTATTCATTATTTGGTCAGAAAAATAAGTAGTCGCTCCAGATGAGCTGTGCTAATGTATGTAGCATCTGATATAAAATTTTAGTAATTCACCTTAAACCACTGATGTTACTTAGATAATTAATAGAAATGATTTAAAATCAATCACAACTTTCTTTTCACAATTAATAAACTTCCACCTCGGCTATAATATGTCAGAGATTGGTATAAAAATGCGAGGGTAATGAGTTTTTAAGTAATGTTTTTTACTATTCGGGAATAATTCCATTAATTTTCGGTAATATTGCTGTTGAAAAAAAAAAAGAACAAAAAAAAACAGAAATACAGTAACGTGACTTTTGACTTGAAGGGAAAATATCGATTACCTTACTTAGCGTCTTCAGGACTGCTGCCAGGAAAGGAGGATATTATTCTCAGAACGGACTTTTAGAGGAAATTCTTGCAACAGAAAGGAAACAACCACCAAAGAGGAGTTAGCTTCATCGATTAAATTTCACTCAGATAGTTATAGTCAACATGAACCTGTAGCAGACGATATCTACTCAAGATCAATCTCCTGAAACTAGTTTCAAAATGAAGACAATATACATAATGTGACCTTCCTTTATTATAAACATTAATGATGAAAAAATTCGTTGGACTTAGGAGCTGAAAAGAGGGTTCGTCAATAGTTTTCTGCAGGAAATCACTGTTTCTGAGTAGTGACCAGTAACCCTAACTCTAAACATTCAGGGGTTTCTTGTAGAGAAACCTTATACTTATAAGTTTCTATCATGAATAGGTTTTTCTGATTCCTTCATTGTTTTTATAAAAAAAAGGAAGATGTTTGTAATTCACATCTGATAGGTTCGGAAGTAAAACTTGTCTTCAAACGAAGTACCTCAACCTACCGATCAATTGCTGCTGTTGTTGCTACTGCAACTACTCCTGCTACTGCCTCCGCCGCCCTGCTGCTGCAACTGTTCTTTAACCCCAAACTCAGTTTGGATGGAGCAGTGCTATGACGGAAAGCGTTCCAGCCATGACCATTCTATCTTCTATTCTCATGCTGTTTATCACGGGCATCATTCACCAATGTGTCCCTCCGTTTTGTAAGACGATAAGACAATAAGGTTAAGTAACATTTGGCTGCTATCTCTAGCAGCAGTTCATACAAGCACTTATCTGTTTCGTCTTTATTGAAACATGACAAATTATTCATTTTATTGATGGGAGAAGATACCGTCAAATATAATAAATTCTTTCGGCTGTTCTGTCTGGTGGCAGTGGTAGGGTATGTATTTGGTAGTAGCGATATCGATGATCGGGAAATGCTTTTACGTTAGGAAAGATACTTGATCAGCTAATTTGATTATTGAAACACATAATGTCTGTGAAATTCATGAGTTGTTGTTCAAGTATCGATTCTTAAGTTAAAGACTCTGAAAGATCCTCTTGCCAATAATGAGGAAAAGAAGTTAGATTTGGTTGTCTGCCATCTCAAGAATGGTTGCGCAAACACACCTTCCAGCTGATCATTTCACAATCCATTCCTATTGTAAAGAGTAGAATTTCAGAACAAGAAACGATTCTTCGATAAACAGACTTTTCTCCTTTAGCACGTATATAGGCGCCGCTGCTCGCAAAGAAATATCTTGACGAAAAAATATCTTTGAAATAACGTTACCATCTTTCCATAAAAATACTGCCTGCTGTTTTACCATTTCAGTAATATTTTTTCCAATATATCGATTGTGAGTGTAAGAAAACCGTTGACAACCGTTTATGATAAACATCTACCTCTGTGGAGCAATACAGTTCTATAAATAGTCCACTCCTTTATTCGAGTGATAACCACAGATTTCTCTCTTAGATAACGAATCAACAACTGTAGACGTTGACAGTTTTCTCTCAGATTCTTCATCGAAAACTTACAAAACAATACATAATTTCAGCCAACGTAAAAAAGCAAATAGAAGAAACCAAATTCATTTTCAACTATTTGTTTTTCTTGATATGTTTCATTGTGAAATCAATATTTCTGTATGTTTTTATCAAGAACGCAGGTAAGTTATAATGCTGCTTCAAACCGAGAGTTGTACAATTTTTAAATGACAATTGATTACAATATATTTGCAGCCAACTATAAAATGCTTTGAGCAGAACCTTAAATATTTTATTATCTGCAGTCAACCGACATGTTTCTGGTACTCACACAGGATATATAGAAATATATACAAAATATTGAAAACCTGTACAACTTTCAACTGTTTCATTTTGTTAATAATTCTTACATTATCACATACTCGAACATACTGGATGACAACATTGTAGAACAGTAGAAAGATTTATTTCAATGAATAGAAACTTGGTACATTGGTATAAAATCATATATTGTTCCTAAAAAAATCTTGATGAATAGTGTCGGTCACTCCTTTTAACCACAAACGTACTGAAATGCTGCTTATCAAATTGAACGATACGAAAATGGGAACTTGTCAGAAATATTGCGCAATATTCTGTGACAAATATCGACTTCACTTTGAATGGTGAACTGCATCGTCATTCGTTTATTCGACAATTAGTAAATGCAACTTTGTTCTTTTACGATTGCTTCGATTCATTTACACCGTGTTAAAGAATATTATCACATTCATTGTTCAACCAAATATTCTTGCGATTTCTTTCAACTTAGATACTTTATTGTATCTTATATAAAGGGACGATGCTATAAAACACTTGTAATTGAAATGTATGAGCATCGTAACAGAACTAAAAACGTCCCTTGACCAGCTATTCCATTCCTTCCACTGAGAATGATAGTGTAGAACTGAAATAGACAATGGTCCTTCGAGCTTTTTTCATCTCACGGACATCGGCCAATATAAAAATACTGTGTTAAATACCTTTAACTATTAAACATCCGTATTGTAATACATCCACATAACAGTTGAATAGCATTTTCCGATTCAACATAGTAAACCGCTTCTTTTTACCAGTAATCTTCTTTTTACCATGGACAAATATTCACTTAATTTCTTATTTTCATATATTTTCGAATTACTTTCATTCTCATGGGGATGGGACGTTGGAGCGAATGCATGCACCCACAAATATATCCGCTATACAAGTGCTAGTATATGTGGTTATGCATGTTTGTTTAGCCCAGAAAGGATCTGAAACGATGTATTTTCTAAAGAAACGAATTCGATTTTCAAAATTTACATCTCCAACAAAAAGCCGTCCATAAATGATAGTAAAAAACTATAACTTGTTGCGAGAAAGCACTCAACTTTAAATCGACAACTCTCACTCTCCATCTTTCGTCACCAATGTATTTCTCTATATATTTACTCAGCTCTTTTTCACCCTCTCTCAACGTATATGTATTAAATCTCATGCATTACTTTCACTTTGTTTAAAACCTCGTCTTCAAATGTTTACTTTCATTTATGACAACTATTAAGCACAATTCCTGCTGTCTTCAGATTGGATAAAAAATAATCAAGATTGAAACCTCTGCAACGTTTCTCTAAAACGTGTGTGTGTGTGTGTGTGTGTGTGTGTGTGTGTGTATCATGCAAGTGTGCGAATGTATGTCTGTAGATATATATATA
>NC_068983.1:954268-954797 GCF_001194135.2 Octopus bimaculoides | reverse complement strand
CATGTCTCTCAAATGTTTTGGCAGGGCATTGAAGAGCTGAGGTCCTCTGAAACCGAGGCTGCTGCAGTATCTCGTTCTTATGTGAGATGCAGTGGACGGTACCTTTGGCACCATGCAGTGGCGACCCGTGCGGGCGTTCCTGTAGTACTTGATGCCAAAGTTTGGCACCAGTCCTTCCAGTATTTTCCATATGTATATTATTACATATCTCTCTCGCCTGCACTCCAGGGAGTAGAGACCTAGTGCCTTCAGTCGCTCCCTGTAGTTCATCTGTTGGACTGTGGCGATCTTTTTTGTATAGTGCCGCTGAATTGCCTCGAGTTCTGCTCGTTACGTGTATGCATGTAAGCACCTATGTACATATGACGATGAGGTTGCGTACATATATACATATATATATATATATATATATGTGTGTGTGTGTGTGTGTGTGTGTGTGTGTGTGTGAATTTTTCATATATACCCATATATATACATATATAATATATATGTATATACATACATACATACATATATATATATATATTTT
>NC_068983.1:952632-953262 GCF_001194135.2 Octopus bimaculoides | reverse complement strand
TATATATATATATATATATATATATATATATATCCGGATGATATATGTATGTATGTATATCGTGAAGTATATTTGCCATCTAAATGTTGCAGACCCATATGCTACTGTTTTTTATAGCCCCGAAAAGACATCTCCTCTAGCTGGATAACGACATCGCTCCCATCTCTAGCCTTACGTGATACACACAAACTCGGGTTTCTGGTTAGTAATCGGTCATCAGTGTGTGATAATCACCAGCTAGCGATGAGAACTCATTCCAAAAGCAAAATACAATATGCTTTCAACAGTTTGTCACTGGAAAATGCATATAGTATTTTTCGTTTGGAATGAGTTCTCATCGCTAGCTGGTGATTATCACACACTGATGACGGGTTACTACCCAGAAACCCGGGCCTATGTGTATCACATAAGGCTAGAGATGGAAATGATGATTTCTCTACGCAAATACTAATCAGAAGCAGAGAGCGTGTCGTTAGCCAGCTGGAGGTGATGTCCTCCTGGGGCTGTAAACAACAGTAGTATCGTTCCCTATGGGTCCGCCACATTTAGGTGGCAAATATACTTCACGATTCCGTGCTGGTACTGTTTACTTCTCGCTCAGATATTTATTGTCACTATATATATATATAT
>NC_068983.1:949198-950382 GCF_001194135.2 Octopus bimaculoides | reverse complement strand
TATATATATATATATATATGTATGTATGTATATATATATGTATACATGTATGTATGTATGTATGTATCTATGTATGTATGTATGTACGTATGTATCACCGGGAAACTGGGAGAACGGCTGCATGACTTTCTGAAGGTTAGGAGGCAGACAGTTGTAGCTAATGTTGCTCACTCTGCAGAGACGCCAATTCTCAGCAGAGTCCCACAGGGAACTGTACTATGGCCACTACTATTTGTAGTGGTTCTCTCAGGCATATCCTCCGTGATACAGTCAGCCAATCTGACCAGTTACGCTGACGACACAAAAGTATCCTCAGAAACCCAGAGGACGTCATAACACTGCAGAAATACCTGAATGAAATCTACAAACGGGCTAACAAAAATAACATGCACTTCAATGCTATGAAATTTCAGGTACTCCACTATCAGCCCAACACCAGGCTAAAATCGGAATACACTGGACCAGAAGGTAATACTATCCCAGAGTCAGAGTGATGCGAGACCTGGAGTTTCATATGAGCAATGATGCAACATTCCATGTGCATATTACCAAGATAGCAACACTGTGCGGACGAGTGGCTGGCTGGATTCTGAGAACATTCAGATCCAGGAAAAGGGGAGCCCTGCTACTCCTATGGAAGACTTTCATTCTCAGCCGCTTGGACAGCTGCTTCCAACTATGGTACCTATAGAGTGTGGAACAAACTGTGGAACTCGAAGCAATACAGCGCCAATACACAAAGAAGATTAACTCGATGCAAAAAATGGTCTACTGGGAGAGGCTAAAGGAGCTGAATCTCTACTCCCTGGAGAGAAGAGGAGAGAGATATGCTGTGATATATATTTCGAAAATCTTGGAGGATCTAGCTCCCAATTTTGGAATCGACAGCTACACAAACCCTCGAACTGGACGGTACTACACTATACTAAAGATCCCGTCTTCACCATATCAAATAAGAGATCTACATGGTGTTGATGTGGAGGAACGTCTGAGATACCAGATGAACCGACATGGCACCAGGAGACACACAGAGGAGGAGCTCCATTCACATCGCTATTTCACCCAAAACAATACCGGAAACAACACCGCGTAACTACAGGTGGTGCACCAGCACGATCTCAGCCCTAGGTTGAGAGTAGTAACAGATAAAAGATAAAAGATATATATATATATATATATATATA
>NC_068983.1:945541-948882 GCF_001194135.2 Octopus bimaculoides | reverse complement strand
CACGCATTGCATATATAAGTGTCAGTTTATTTGTCTATTATTCAGCAAATATATTCAGATCAACATACGTAAAATGATTTATATATTTAAAATTATGAGACGATATCTATCTTGGCATTAAATACGAATTTCATTTCATTTCCCTCGTAAAAACCATTTCGCTTTTCAAATTTATTTTCCAATGAGAAAATTTTTGATTTAGATTGATCGGACTTTGAGATGAATAATCAGTTTAGAAGATACATCAAGTCATTTATCAGACTCTCAATCAATTAAACAATATTTACTACACTCTAGACCGCTACCTACCATACAATGACGAGTCAACTACAACAAAACTATACTTAAAGCTCTTCCCGTTCTTCTAGTTTAAAAATATTTTCCACAATTTTCTAAAATTAATTTGCTTGAAAATTAAATTCTCTCCTTCTTTCATTCATCTTCGAAAATTTGGTTCGTTTCTACTCTGATTTATAACTTTATTGACTTGAAATAAAACAGATAAACAACACAATATTTAATCTGCTCTAATCTACTTTTCATCTTTTGAAAACTATATTTTTAAGCAACGATTTCAAAAAAGTAATTAAATACAGACACAATTACAAGCATGAAATGCAATTGTATGCAGGAAAAAACCGAAAAAAGTGCATCATTTAGCAATAAGATCAAAGTAACTATATTTATTACTTTTGTAATAAAATGTAATCAATATAGTTTATCTCTGTTATTCAGAAATATTGTATTTTTACTCGATTTATTATAATTTCTGACTCGGACACTTTTCGACGAAACTACATGAAACAGAAAGACTTTTCTTCCAATAGCGTTTGCAAAATGATAACGTGAGTTAAATAGTAGCCTTTAAATAGATGGAATATTGTGGATTTAGCTCTAGCGACGTTCTGTTGCTGTCAAAATCACATCTACTGAGTAAAATTATTTAGAAGCATTGAGCACTACTGTATAATAAGGTAAACTTGAAGAGGTGCGTTCAGAGCATCTCACAAGCAGTATGTACTAAAACCTGATAACTCAAGTGTGGGAATGGTTTAACATATTGCAAAACTTGAGTTGCAATACGTTTTAGCATGCATCTATTTTTTACTGGTAGAATCGTTAGAATACCAGGCAAAAGACATGCTGCACTTTCGTCCGACTTTAAATTCTGAGTTCACATTCTGCTGAGGTGGACTTTTGCCATTCATCTTTTCGGGTCCATAGATTAAATATCAGTTAAGTCGTGCTGTCGATGTAATCGATTTAACCCATTCAGCCAAAATTGCTGACTTTGCGCCAAAATTTCAGACCCATATGATATGTTGATTTATTGATTCATAAGTCTAAAATAACTAGTACCAGCGATATCTCTATCTATATATGAATGAATGTATGTATTTATGTATGTCATTATTCATATTATTTCAGGACTTCTTGCCAATAGAGAAAGAACCGGTTTCTAACCTAGATCCAAGGCTTCTTCATTGGAATCTCAGCATCAACAACAGGGTATTTTTGTATGTATGTATGTATGTATGTATGTATGTATATGTGCAGATTTGTATGTTTTATGTATGTATTCTCATGAATATAGTTACATATCTAGACATGCCCATATATACTTAAATTATAAACTTCTGGAAAGTTTTACAGATCTTTACAGTTCTAGAAATGGATTGGATCTGTAGTCTTCGAATTAGCTTTCTCCGCTCTAGATTTGAGAAGCCTAATTTCTCGAGATTGTTATTTAGGCAGTGTGTTACATATCTCATGGCCCCAATAATTACAGGTATGAACCTGAACTTGTAATCTGGCTAGAGCAACTTTGGTTTCTCAATAGTTCAGCATAGATGTTTTTTTTTCACTGATCTTTAGCTTCATGTTAACATCCGCTGGACAGCTAATTTTCACAACTGTTTCTCTTCTCTATCCCAAATCATTATTTCAGGTCTGATGTGCTTATATTTTTATTGGGGTCATCACTGGTACATTCCACTAGTATTCCTTTTCATTATGAGTGGCTATGGCCTCTACCATATCGTGGGTTCTTATCTCTTTTTACTCTTTTTCCGACGGATGTCATAATAGAGGTTTCTAGCGACAACGTCATGTCTCGTCGGTACATAATACCGCGGTCACATTTTCAGGCAACTTCTTATGATGTAGGTGATATCTTCAGTGTAAACGCCACAAAGTCTGCATCGGTTGTCACATTTCACAGCTTTTCCTGCATTTCTTTTGTGCGTCAGGTATTTAGTTGATATTTCCTGTTTCTGGATTGCAAACGCTCACCCTTCAAAGTGGGGGGTAGTAATCCGGCCATTGGTCCATGATAAACTGCTTTGATGATCATCACCGAGCTTTCTACTAATATATTCATGCATAGTCTTTCGCTTATATAGACTCGTTTTTTCATCTGCTGATATATTGCGGTAGAGTCGTGCAACTTCTTTGGGCATGTATTCTAGGTTATCAGACAAAGCGTGTTGCTCAAGGAACTGCCTTCCAAGTCTTATAATGTTATCAGCCGCATGTAAGTATGTATGTATGGCCTGACTTTGGTGTATGAAGTTTATTTCTCAACAACATAGATACGCATTTCGTCCCACTACCTGGTACCTTGGCGATTTCTCTTCCATTTTAACCTCTGATCGACCTAAATCTCGAGAGTTGATTTGTATGACGAAAATGGAAAGACATCCGTTGTATATATATATATATATATATATATATATATATATATATAAGATATATCAAATACAGGACATTGCAAAATACGTAAACACACGATAGATAAATACAGGAAAAACTACTAAAAAATATACAAAATATACAATAAGTACAGGACATCGCCAACGAGTGAAAAAATACATAAACACATAACGAGATACAAGTACTGGAGAAAATATCAAAAGAAGATTAACCCCCTCCTCAGGTGTCGACAGTTAATTACTCCCTCAACGACAAGATAGGAAACTTTCATAAAACAGCAGCATCCAGAAATTTTTAAAATATAAAATTTGTGCTGAGTTAGTGTTTCGAACGAACAATTTATGACAGAGTGGACATACGGAGTAAACAACCGACGCAGACAAATATTAAGGGCCATTAATCCATGACACATTGCAATGGGTAACGCATGGGAGATATTTTGAAAGGATATATAATAAATAGAAAGTAAGAAAATAGTAGAAGTGATAAAAATGTCGGAAGGCGAGAAAAATGACGTCCAGCTAGGGAGACGTCACGTCCAGAAGAGACAGAGGTGAGAGAAATGGCCTGTAGTCACGTGGAAGCAAACAGACAGAGGAGAAGGAGGCAAGGGAGAGGAATATATATAT
>NC_068983.1:943351-945517 GCF_001194135.2 Octopus bimaculoides | reverse complement strand
TATATATATATATATATATATGTATGTATGTATGTAGTTTCATTCTTGTATTCTTTTAATTGTTTCAGTTATTTTGACTGCAGCCAAGTTTGAGTACCGCCTTAGAGTGACCCTAGTCAAAGCAACACACCTCAGGACTAATTGACTAATTCTCTATAAGCCTAGTACTTATTTTATTGCACTCTTTTGTTGAATCACCAAGTTATGCGTGCGTAAACACACCTACATCGGTTGTCAAGTTATGGCGAGGGAACAAATATAGACAGAAAGATACATGCACATAAACACATACATATACAACGGGCTTCTTTCAGTTTCCGTCTGCCAAATCTATTCAGAAAGCTTTGATCGGCCCGAGTCTATAGTGAAAGACACTCGCTCAAAGTGGAACTGAACCCCAATCCATGTGGCTGAGAAACAAGCTTCTTACGACACACCCACAATAAGTACGGATACTTGTACACCCACAATGTTTATTTTACAGTTATTTACAGCGTTTCCACTGCAGCGACTGCACATTGCTTTACATGCAGCCTTGCAATATGTCGGTGCAGTTTCATCAGGTTCCGCGTATTGGGTCTTCCTCGAAGTGAACTTAGTTGATGTAAATGTTCCGTAGACGGTAGGGTGTTGTTGTGTATAGGTACAACAATCTGACCTCAAGCTCACCCCTGTTGTTGTGAGAGGCTAGGGCTTGGTCTTAAAATAGGTCGAGGTTGGAATGTTTTTGTAATGTTATTTGTATATATCTTGAAAGTTGTGTGCATTACTTTTCGTTGAGAGTGTAGTGTCTGTATACAAGTGATTTTTGTTCATTTAAATTCATTTGGTGGGTTTGGTTGCTCCATTATTAGTTTTGTATATTGTGTAGTGCATTCATTTGTATTGTTTGCGGGTAAATATTTGTGTGCAGACATCTCTGTGCCTGTTTCTGCCTCGTGTTTACTAATGTGTATTTTGATGTAAATATTTGGTAAAGCAGTGGTCATGTCTTTTTTCTCTTATTCTATAAGGCTTAGCAGTACTAATTAGTACCTAAACGATTGCTTTTGTATTTAATTGACCAAATTAATTAACTTAGGCTTGTACTATTTCTTTTTGTCCATCCCTAAATGGGTTCAGTTGATTAGTGAGACTGCTTCAGAAAAAAAGAGAGCTAGCCCCTATGTAAAAGTATTCCCTACCCTCGGAGGCTACTTAACACATGTAGACAACGTTCTTGGTTTTATATTTTGAGTCTAACGGACAAATTTTATTTCTTGCACAGTTACATAATCTACTTGGTCTATTTCTATTATTTACATTTACTTCTTTAATAGCACATCCCGCTTGATAGAGAGTTATGTCTCATGCGGACCACTTCATGAGAAAGATTACCACGGCTGCTTTAAATAATGTATAAAATCCCACATTTTAGGAGATGCTAGGTTATAATGTAAAAACTTTGCTTTACTAAAATCAGCGAATTAAAGTCAGCGTTAAATAGAAATGGTGTATTTATCTCAGCAATTTGTCAGTTAGGAAAGACGTCCATCTCGATATGTGCGAGATCAATCATTATTCACTTCAATGATTGATAGATCAATCATTATTCACTTCAATGATTGATAGATCAAACATTATTGAGACGTTGACTATGAGTTGTTTCACAATATTTCTGACATAAAATTAACGTATCAAATGTTTCATTATTACTTTCAATTCCAGTAAATGTGATATTGTTCACCTTTACGTTGACGGTAACACTGTTGACATTTTCTCCGACAGATATGACGTCCATTCCTATGATGGAATGCAAAAACCCAATAACTTATTTAATCTATGAATCAGTAAGTTTTGCTATATGGAGCATTAAAATCTTACGTTTATATTGCAACTGTTTATCTTGTACAAGGAATAAATGACCAATTCAAAAGCGGCAATAATTGCTACAAAATTTATAATAGAAATTTACTCTTTGATGATGAAGTATCACACGAAAACCTATCAGATGGAGTATGGTGTATCGATTTTATGTTATAAATGTTGTTTTACTCTTTTCCACACATAGCTTTCTTTTATAGGTTAGAGGTAATTTAGTTTATTTCGTTCTGACGTCATACATATATATTATACATGATATGTATATATATATATATATATATATATATATATATATATATATAT
>NC_068983.1:935633-943215 GCF_001194135.2 Octopus bimaculoides | reverse complement strand
ATATATATACCTATGTATGTATGTATGTGTGTGTACTTATATATGCATATATATGTACATAAGGATGCACAGACATATATCTTTGATGATATTCTACTTCCATATCCACTCATAAAGCTCCTTTTTATAAGTACCGCCATAACCTTATAATGAATAAACGATGGATCCAAGAGATGTGTGGTTCCAGTTCTGTTGGTAGCATTCAGCCTTTTCTCCGCTCAAAGAGTCATTAATCTAATGATATGACTTGTAGCAAGTAGCCACTTCAATATTTGCTGTTCCATGACTTTTTCTTGCATATTTCTAGAAGCATCTACATTTAACATGTAAAGACATCGTGTTTGGTGTGGTGGTGGTGGTGGTGGTGGTGGTGTGTGTGCGTGCATGTGTGTGTATGAGTGTGTATGTGTGTTTGCCCTTATTTATGAAGCATCCTTATTCACATGGTGGGAAAGCTATTCTAGCTATTGTTAAATAACAAATCAGTAAAATACTTGTTGAAATTAATTTCATTTAACGTGTACAGCTCTGTTGTATAATTAAAGGGTTAAAATGATTGTTGCACGATACAGTTGCTTCACATCCTGCGTCACACAGTCTGAAATCAGTTCAGTGACTACAGCAATATCATCATCATAATTAACAATCAGTCGTCGTGATATGACATTTCGTGGCTTTGGCATGACCTGATAAGTTTTCTTCATACTGATTGGTTCTTCGCTTGAGTTTGCCATTTATTATGATCATGTTCCCTCTTTCAGCTTATTTTCAGTCTCAGACTAATTCTTCCATGGTTTCTTTTCCGCTTTTATAGTCTATAAAGCTCAAATAGACAAATTATATGTATATATCATGTGACAGCTGCGGAAAATTATGAATACCATTTTGACATGATCGTGAATCAACAGTTCCTCGGCTTGCTGGTCTGTCTCTTATGATGGATATTATCATTCATAGGAACATATATTGGTTGGAACACGTACACAGGAGGATGGACAACAGCTGACTCCCTTGTATGTTCCAAAAAAGTTATTCTCAGTGATACAATACTTCTATGTGTCTCTCTAATTGCTGGGTGATTCTCAAAATAACACGTTCCTATTTATTACATTGTTAATATCAATTGTTGCAGTCTTCTTCAATATGACAGCGTTCTTAAAATTAAAATCATTACTGATGATAATTTAATGCCCAATAAAATACCGGTTTCGAATTTTGATACAAGGTCAGCAATTTCAGGGAAGGGTTAAGTCAATTACATCAACCCTAGTGCTTAACTGTTAGGTTATCGACCCCGAAAGGATGAAAAGCAAAGTCATCCTCAACAGAATTTGAACTCAGAACATAAAAACGGACGAAATGCCACAAAGCTTCTTCGCGGGCGCAGTAACTTTTCTGCCAGCTCGCCCTCTTGGTTGGAAATTTTGGCATAAGGCTTTGCTAGAATAAATGCCAATTGAGCACTGGAGACAATGTAATCGACTGAGCTCCCTCTTCCTAACTTGTTGACCTTGAGCCAACAAGTTGAAATCATTATTTTCTTTTATGAAAATATTCAACTCATTTCGCTGGGTATGATTGAAAATGTCGGCTGTCCACAGCCAGGAGTCTAAGGTGACTCTTATTGACTCATTGTGCTTCGAGAACCCTGCGGAAAACTCGTGCAGCTTTAAGCAATGACGATCTTTGTAGTTGTTCTATCGCTACCTTTGTACCAACCTGATTGTACCACGTTGATAGCTGAGTGCTGATACTTCCTAGCGTACCCATCACTACTGGCGTCACGTCCACTCTCCTTTTTGGCTACAGCCTGCTGCCTATTTTCCATTTCAATTTATCATAGTTGTTTAGTTTTTCTTCTTCCTACTCTATCTTGTTATCAGTAGTACATGCTATGTCGATTGTCAGGCATGTCTTATCGTTTCTGTTCAACACAACAATGTCAGGTTTCTGATGTCTGCTCTGTTGGTCACACTTTATCATTGCATCCGACAAGAATTTTGCAATTTTCATTTTCAAAAACACCTGGGATTTGGTCATACCATGTCTTTGATCTTTCTAGGCCATAATTTCCACAGAGCTCCCAATCGATCATTCTTGTGACATTGTAATTCCCAGACTATGTGCCCTACTGTTTCACCCATCTCACCACACATTCAGCATTTGTCACACTCATTTCTTTTGAACTCTGCTGCACTTCACATATATGTCCTCAATGTTTGTTCTTGTGTCGCATATATAAGTACTTATGTTGATTCATTGAGCTTTTCCCTTTAATTGATATCTCAGGTTCACATTCTTCAGCACCAGCGCCTAAAGGATCGTGCAAATTACAAAAAGTGAAGGAGGCAAGACAAAGGTGCATCGTATTGCAAGTGAGCGGCTCATGGATTTTCCTGTCGATCTTTCTTATTTCGCTCAAACTCCGGTTCAGCACATTGAAACCGGAACTGACAAGGAATTCATAGCAAATGCCTTGAACTCGGATTTTAGAATTTTAGGACTGTTCGAACTCTTCTGCAACGTTCCTTCCTGATCTTCTCGTTCGTGCTTGCATGCTGAATGCCAGAGCTCTCACTTATTCCGAGGTGTTTGTAAGATTGTTCCACCTCCAGTTATTTGATAACTGTATGAACATGCAGCATCACTGAATGTAAGACCTTCAATCTCCCTTTCTGGAAAGTGGCCCTGGCACATTTAGCAAGACCAGATTCCATCCCGATGTTATCACTGAACGCTTCCACAGTTCGTAGTAGTCCTCCAACCTCATTATAGTTTTTGCCATAGCGTTTTAAGTTATCCCTATAAAACAGAGGACTTATTTTCTTGTCGCCAATTTGATATCCATATCCTGTTCTGCTAAGTTCACTCGTGAGGGGTATTAGGGCTACGGAAAAAATTAAAGGTGAAAGTGAGTTACCTTGGAAAATGCCGAAGTTGATATTAGTATGTTTGTAGTCAGTATTCCATTAGAGTGGTATAATTCGATTGTTATAATAATAATGATAATAATACTAATAATAAAAATAATAATGAAAATGAAAATGATAATAATAATAATAATAATAATAATAATTATTATTATTATTATTATTATTATTATTATTATTATTATTATTATTATATGTTTGACTTTTGCTTTGTATTTGTACAAGTTGGATCCAAAGTCTCACCCAGAGACCTCAAGAGACAACAAGTTAGAAGTTCATGTTTGATTTAAAATTTCAGTTTACATAGACAGTATTTTGCGTAGGATATGGGCAGTTCCCTTGAGTACTATCTTTTGAATTTCTGCCATTATGGGATTTCCTGATATCTGAGCTAGGTAGGAGTTAGCCTCTTTTGCTATCATTCTTAGGGCACCTATGACAACAGGTATTGTTTTAGTCTTGAGGCTTCACATTTTACCAATTTCTATCTCAAGATCTTTATACTTTCTCAGTTTTTGGTAAGTCTTGACAGATACATTTATGTCGATTGGGACAGTCATATAAATGAGGAAGCATGATTTTTGTCTGGAGTCTTTCAATATAGTGTCTGGCCTATTCGCATGTATCTTTCTATCAGTTTTAATGGTGAAGTTCTAGAAGAGTGGGATGGATTCATTTTCAAGACTGGACTTGGTTTGTGTTCCTACCAGTTTTTATCATGTGGCAGGTCCAAGTTTTTGCAAATTACCCAGTATTCTTTTTTAGGTCATCCTTGTTAAGCTACCTCCATAATGTTTCCTGGTCTTTTAATTTGTTGGTTTCACAGTGGAACTGACCATGTAATCCCATATGGAGTAGGGTTTCTTCTCTCTCGTTGGCTGATCTTGATCGGAATTGATGAGCACTCTCAAGTCCATTTTTGTTAACTCCTTCTGCACTAGCAGCATTACTGTAGCAGGTCTTCTTTGCTATTTACCAAATATTCTGCCATGTTTCTTCTTTCACTGTTGATGCACTCCCGTACGCCAATAGAGCCTACGTCCACCTTTACCCCTCAATATGATTATTATTATTATTATTATTATTATTATTGTTGTTGTTGGTGGTGGTGGTGTTGTTGTTGTTGTTGTTGTTGCTCTTGTTATTATTATTATTATGTTGTTTTTTTTTCTTCTTTCTTCAAGTTTTCTTCCATTCCTCGTCGAGTGTTTTCCGTACATCTAGGGCAGAAAAGCTCATTGTATGCATTCCCAGATTACACACGCAAATTCACAGGTAAAATATGTATTTAAAAAATAATAATGAATAAATAAAGAAAATCATGAATGGATGTTATTTTCACAGCGATAATGCTCTTCTCAGTACATGAGTCGTTCCAGTTAGCACGATTTTTTGCACTTCCTTTAGGGATGGTAAGCCTGGTGTCATTTTCAAATAGGTTTCAGTGCTTTTTTATTATCATTCCTAGATATCCTACAATCACTGGTATGGTAGTCGCCTTGAGGTGCCACATTTTTTCAATTTCTATTAGCAAGTCTTTATATTTACTGATCTTGTCAAATTCTTTCGCCGCTATATTGTGATCAGAGGGAATAATCACATCTGTTATTATTATTATCATCATCATCATCATCATCATTATTATTATTATTATTATTATTATTATTATTATTATTATTATTATTATTATTATCATTGTTATTATTTTCATTATTATTCATCGTTACAGGGAATCTATAATATTTGGCAAGTGTAGAGAGTAATGAATTTATGTTGAATCCTTCCTTTTCGCCTGAAGATGTTAATCAGTTTTGTAGTAACATTAAGTTCTTTATTTCTACGTTGTATTGTAAATATCTATTTGGGAAACTGCGTTACTTCTGAGAAGTTCATTTCTAACAAACGAACTTTTACTATTTCAGCTAGAAAAGGACCATTGTGTTTATTTGCTATTTAGTTCCAATATAATTCCAGTTTATTTATATAAGATTTTCAGTGGTTCTACGGTGAAAATCGATTAGATACCGGACACGTAGCCCTAGCAATTAGTTTATTTCTTGCTGTTAAGAGCACTATACTTATGACGTCTTCGAATTTATAAAACACGGAACAGATTTCCTTTGTTGCGTTTGCCGATATCAGTTCAAGAGGAATTGCATTGTAGTCGTTGTATTTCTACACAACAGTATATTTACGACAGAGTGATATCATACAATATGTAATACATTATGCTGCCAAAGTTACTCTACATGGTAATACCTATACATTATAGTATAATTTGGCCAGTATAGCGCCATATTATATAAATAGAGTTTAGAAAATACAATATCATAAAGAATACATCGTCTATGCTAAAGTGCAAGGTACACTGATATTTACCATGGAATAATTAGTATTACGCGATACATTATGGCACTTTATGGTATTATACGGTATTATATGGTACCCGTCCATAGAATGGAGGGGTACCATAACCTAACATTGTCTTTAATGTATATTATTCTTTCTCCTTCAACATATTGCACAATTCATATTTTGATTAACTTAAACTTCTTTGTGTCAGTCTATTTCAAAGTTGTTTTGTTCTTGTTGGTGTTATTATTGTTATTCAGTAATCGTTTTTTTATCACGTGCTTTCACTGCACTACCAAGTGCAGTCCTGTGTGCCTTGGGTATGTGCTGTGTTTTGTTGCGGTGCTCTTATTTTTATTGCATTGAAAGTGTTTTACAGTAGGATATGTGCGGTGCCTACTAGTGCTATTTTCTGTATGTCTTTTATACTTCTAGGTCTCAGCGTTTTTCTTATGTCATTGTCTGAACGTTTCTTTTTCTATGACAGCTAATGCACTTACTATGTTAGGAATTGTTTCTGTTTTTAGGCTCCACATTCGAGTTACCTCTATTTCTAGATCTTTGTATTTCGAAAGTTTCTCCGTTTATTTTAAAGAAACATTGTCATCTATTGGTATTGATACATCGATTAGAAAGCATTTTATTCCTTGGTAATCTCAGACAACTACATCCGGCATACTAGCCTTAATTTCTCTATGTGTATTGGTATATCCCAGAGTATGGTTGCTTTCTCGTTTTCTGTGACCTTTTCTGGCGTGTGCTTATACCATCTTTTTTCTGTTGTTATTCCATAGTGTTGGCATAGCTTCCAGTGTATATAGGTCCCAACTCTGTCGTGTCTGTGAATATATTCTTTCTTAGCCAGGACTGGGCAGCCAGGGATAATACGATTTATTGTTTCTTCCCCATCACCAAATATTCTGCATTACTTATATTTCTTTTCATTACGTGTTTTTGGTGTGGTTTCTGGTGAGAAGGTTTTGATCTTGCGCTGCAATTAAAAATCATTCAGTCTATGCTTTGAGTCCTGAGCTGCTCCACTATTGTTGAGATTTTGCAGTGTCTCTGTCGTTTTGTTTAGTTTAATCCAGTATGTGCCACGAAGCAGCTTCTCTTGCCATCGTTTTATCATGACCCGTTGCTATTCCAATTTTAGTGTGTATTTGGATTGTTTTACAGATTTTGTTGTGTCTTCCTAGTTGTTAGGCACTATGACTCCTTTTTTGCATTTGTCAGCTTCCTTAAAGTCAGAAAACTGTTTTTGTTTTGTTAGTGTTTTGTGATCATTTCTATCAGATTTCCTTGCTTCTGAAGTAGGTATTTCTGTAATTCTATGGTGGTTATTTTGTAGTAGCTTTCTAGCTGTATAAGGCCTCTACCATCTTCGATACGTTCCAATATGTGACTGCGTGTGAATCGTTGGTGATTTTCTTTCTCTGTCTTCCCTTCTTTGGAGATTTCCTATATTTCTGATGAAGTACTCCGTTCGAAACGTGAAATCCTCTTTCTTTTCTTTCTTTTCCTGCGGCACATTTTTCTAAACCAAATTTCATGTTTATTTCATTGCTAAATCCATATACTGTTTGTAGTAATGTTTCCAGCTGTTTATCATTTATAGCGTACAGTTTTAGATCATCCATATACAAGAGAGGGCTGATCTTTTTGCCGTAACAGTTGTACCCGCACTCAGTTCTGTTTAGCAGGTCAGATAACGGTGTCAGTGCCAAGCAGAAAAAGAGTGAAGGACTGTCTCCTTCGGAGATTCCTTTTCTAATTGGGGAGACTTATTCTTTGTAAACCCAGTACTTATTCTATCGGTCTCTTTTGCCGAACCGCTAAGTTACAGGGACGTAAACACACCAACATTGGTTGTCAAGCGATTGTGGGGGACAAACACAGACACACAAACATATATATATATATATGTGTATATATATATATATATATATATATATGTATGTATATATAGGTGAGAAAGTTGGTATGTCAAAGCACGTGGTTGGATGTATAAAAGATAGTAAGAGTGAAAAAACTACAGAAGGCTTGTGTTACATGGTTAAAGTATATATTTAAATTATGTCAGAAAAATGTTATAAAAATGTTAGAAAAATGTTATAAAATATTTTTGGTATATAAACATAGTATTTTGAGAAATAACCGGTTTCGTGTTGTCTTTTCAAATTTCTCTACTTCATTGTAACGTGTTTGCTCCAGTCTGAGAAAGAAGAGTTCTAGATAGGGGGACGTAATTAGGGATTTCTTCCGGTATAGGGGAGATAATCGAAATCTAGGATGTGGTA
>NC_068983.1:924333-931833 GCF_001194135.2 Octopus bimaculoides | reverse complement strand
GACATCCACTGTAATTCTCCCCGTAGTCAAATCTATGTAAAAACAGCAAAGCATCTCGAAACCCCTTCTATCCAGACTGGTGAATGCATGTATTTTAGAGTAGTTGTCTCCTCATCGGTACCAAATACTGGTAAAAGAATTGCTACGAACGGAAATCGGAAAACCAGGTCTCTTTTATTCTGTTCCAGATAATCTGTTTAACGATTTACTTTATCAACATTCATCATGTAGAAATTAAATTCCAATCTTGCAGAACCAATTCTATATTTCACATCTTTCGATTTCTAAAAATGTCAATTAATTCCCAGACTTTCAGCCAGATTGATTCCTTATATATTTCTAATATTTTTATAGCTTTTATTGGTTTTCATCAATAATATTTCAAAAGTTATGCTCAACTAGATTGATACTTTTGTTGTTGTTGTTGTTGTCAGCTCCTCCTCCTCCTCCCCCGCCGCCGCCGCCCTCGTTATTGTTGCTATTTCTGTTGCTATTTTTTGTTATATTTCTCTGTGACCAATCATTCGTAACTGCAGATATCTTTGCTCCACCAGATATCTCCTTTGTTACATTTCTCAACATTAGGTTATCTCTATAGAACTATATTATATTTGACTGAATGAATGCCATACCCAGCGTCATGCTATGCAGGAAAAGATATACTGAAGCTTCGGATGAGATATCTTAGTGAACTTTAATTATAATAATTATAATTACGCCTTTACGGAGGAGAAAATCATCAGCTTAATTAAAAATTCTGGTTAAGAAATAGGAAGAAAACAACAACAAAATATGAATTATTGAAAATAAAATATAAGCATGAAGAGGTTAGAGAGTCTGAATGCTTGAATTTTGGTGATTCATAGGCAAATCCGAACGAGTTTCTCCTTTTTTAAACCCCACCAGTGAAAGACAGTATTAGCAATACTGGATCATGCACTCTATTCTCCGTCTGTCATATTCCAAGTCACCTAGGACAAGTGATAAGACAGGATTAAGATGACTGGTGATCAGACTGGATGGAAGAGTTGATACTTAGTATTGTCTAACAAGAAACCATGCGCAGGCTTCCACTCCGATATTTCTGTTTTGTGCTTTCCGTTAGCCCCCAGATATCTATATCACACCTGAAGCAACGAAACGATCAGGTCCTTAGTTGGATGTTTCATTATAGCAACCACGTTGAAATAATATATCTCTAAATCTCTCAGAGAGATTTATGCAGTAGCAGCATGGTCAATTTAATGTGACAGTCTCATAAAAGGGAAGAATGCTACTGTTATTTAGCCCTAGGAAACACCGTTTCCTATTGGACTTGACACATTTCCTGTGTCCTTATGTTTTCAAAGTCGAGATAAGCACCTCTACCCAGCAAAGCCAGCATTCAGGACCCTCTGCGTTTGGATATATAGGGTTTTTCTTAGAGACTATCAGCCCATTCACCTTCATATCGCACGGTTACCAATTCTGGTACTTCTACGACACCATACAGTGAATCGTGGTCTGCATTATCCACTGGTATCCTTCCACTTTTAAAACAACAGGGTACTATTTGAGAGACAGTTGCTTGCATCTCGTAGCAAGTTCAGTTATCGTATGGAGGATCCTGTATGGTGTTATCGTGTAGCTCAATTGTTATGGTATAACACATCTGATCCCATATGTCTTCTCAATGTCTGCCAATTGCTCTTACTATACCACTATACCACTATACCATAAAAATGTTGACAACATCGTCGCTAAGGTACTTTACCGTAACCCTCGTGGTAGGCAGCAGCAAGTATTGTGCGACGAGCCTCCGAGAGCAGAAGTGTAACACATGAAGTCAACCGGATGTTTTTTTTTATTTATTCATCATTGTTCAATGTTTAAGGCTTTGTACTCTTTGTTGTAACCAGCAATGAAATATTGTTCCAGACATAGATCAAGGGTGCTTGTAATTTCTCTTTAAAGTGCTTGAGAAAAGTGTCTTTTGAGGTACAGGTTGCCCCATGCTTTTCCATAACTGACTGATATATGTGTGCACTTACCATAGGCACCTATATTTGTTAGGAAGACATATCCTTTACCAGATAATTCATGTTTAGATCTTTCTGATTGGAAGCTGCCTTATCGATACAAGGGTTGACTTTTTATTTATGGCTCAACTTTGTTTAGCCATAAATGTGCGTATTTTGTGGTTATCGTTAATCTTCCAGAAACGTGATCTTCATTTGTCAGAATTACAGGCGAATTGCACGCTCATCTTTAGCCTGCAACAATCTATAACTCTATGGCCCTTAGTACAACTTTTCACTTTGATCCCATCCTGCAACGGATCCAAAATTGCTCCTGCAAAGGTAAATCGACATTATGAAAGTTCATTGCCGTTTGATGAATCATAGATCTCAGAAGCTCCAAATTGTAATTATGCTTTCTCCAATCTATTTGGAGAGAAGGACACGTTATATATCCTGTTAAACCATGGTATCCAAAGTGAGGACATCAATGACATGACCACTATGTACGAAAACGCATCAAATGTTGTGAAAAGCACAGATGGTCCAATAACAACAGGTATCCTTCAAGAAGTCAGCCTTTTCTTCTTTCTCATAGTGAAAGAAAAGCCGTCTCATAATCAGGCGAAAACAGTGAAGATATCGACAGAACCTGGATATCCCTGACCTTGACTAGACTTATGGTTTTACCCTCATAGCTCATCAACTGTGATGTTCAAGACTTGCTAATATATCTTGTGAATGCTGTGGCCACAATCGGTCTCTCTCTGAATGTAAGGAAAGCTAACTATATAACCATCAACGAGATGAAAGTCACCTCGCAATATGTTCCAACTAAAAAAGAAGTCAGTGGATTCAAGCACTTTGTGCCCCACATTTTTAACATTTAGAAAGACTTTTTGGCATGCAAGGGACAAGTTTGGGGTACTTGTAACAACATCTAAAATATCTAACGATCAATCGAAAAGTCAACGAAGCTGGTCTATTTTAAAGTATATGTAGAGAGCATGCTTCTCTGTGGATCCGCAACTTGAACTAACAAGAAGCTGCAAGTTCGCTTTCAGGGTACACAAACCAGGCTTCTCATGAAAGCACAAAACACCTCATGACATGAGCACAACGCAAGAGATGGGTTATGGATATAACAATCCATCCTTATAATTGCTACTCATTGTTCAATAGGATTTGTTTGCCACTGCTATCATGCTGTAGGATACACCATAACTGATGTCATATTTTAGCGATTTCTGTAGCTTAATCTAGTACGAAGACCACTCAACTACATTGATGTTATTGCCAGAGAAACACCGCATGAAATTGAGAACTTCTATAAGATAAGGGGTCAGCGTTTCCTGCCGTACGAAGAACAACGAGGTTTATACAATTAAAAAAAATGTATTACAAAATAACCAGAGTAGGATGACAAAGATATCCAATACAGAATCATAGTGAAATCAACAGAAATAGCTACGAAAGATGAACAAAACAAAAACAATCTAATTTCTGTTTTCAAATAAGCCAATAAGTATAAACAAGCTATATTGAGTTTATGAAACAGATGAAATGCAAATTCAAATTTCGACGACAGAGCGTCTTAAAACAACGACCAGAAAAGCCCCTGCCTGGCATATAATGGGAACAGCCGAACACAATGGTATTAGATTTGGAAAAATCTTCAACACTAGCTGAGTGGTGTAGGACTCAATACAGACTGAATTTTTGCTGATTGCCGCATAGGACTAAATCCTCCCTACCAGTATATAGTAACTACAGAATGATACATATAAATGAGGCAAAAACAGTAGATCACATTGCCTCTAGTTTCTCAACTTTAGCAAAGAAAGAATACATCCACAGACATGATACAGTTCGAAATTACATTCACAAGTTGAACCAACGCTATGAAATAACCACAGTGAAGAGATTGTAGAGACACACCGGGAAAGATATACGAGAGCGGCAAAACAAACATACTGTAGGATATGTCAATAGATACTGTCAGGGAGAAGAAGACGAACCAATCAGATAATTCTTATCAAGGACAACCAAGAAAAGAAATGTCTCCTCATTGATATAGTTCCAAAAATGATAAGGAACCTCTAAAAGAAATGAAAAAATCCTATTATAACAGACGGTGAAAAAAATAGGGATAACCAGACTAAGGGAAATGAAAACAGAAACAAAAATTTCTATTGTAATTGTACTTTGAGAATGTTGTGACACAAGAATAGAAATACAGAAAGTAAAGAACAAAATATACACACGGATTTGACTGAGAGAAAATAGTATTGACGACACTCAAAATATACAGAGATGCGCTTAGCTGTGCCGAGAAGACTCGCAAAAAGTAAGACTAGTGAATGATGATGATGGTGATGATGATGATGATGATGATGATGATGATGATGATGATGAGGGTGATGATGATGATGATGATGATGATGATGATGATGATGATGATGATGATGATGGTGATGATGATGATGATGAGGGTGATGATGATGATGGTGATGATGGTGATGATGATGGTGATGATGATGATGATGAGGGTGATGATGATGAGGGTGATGATGATGATGATGGTGATGATGATGGTGATGATGATGAGGGTGATGATGATGGGGGCGGGTTGATGATAAGAACAACAACACAATAACAGTAACAACGAGTGCGCCGCCGACAGTTGCTTGTTACGCTCTCGTTGATATAATACGATTCAATAAATATGTAAAAGTTTTAATGCAATTTCTTTAGCTAATTAAATTTCTCGCTCGTTTTCCCCTTGGCATCTCTTCCATCAAAACTTTCAGCTTCTCTCTTCACAATGAATCAATCTCTCGATTCACTTAATGTTCTGCTAAAATATCAATATAGGATTTTGCAATTTAAATTGATATCGAGGAAACCTTTCACATTTATAAATTGAATTAAATAACGTTTTAGTTAAAGAAATTGAGAGATTTTATTTTCACTTGACGGATTTAATTAACGGTCGGAGAAGGGGTGTTCAACAAGAGACACAACTGGGGTATGTAATGAAGGTGTTGGGGGTCAATGGAGGAACAGTTCTGACATACCCAATCAAACAACATTGCTATTTTAACTCAGGTAATATAGACATACAAACAATTCTTCCATAGGAATTTAATAACGGGACCCTGTTCGTATTGGCTGACGAACTCTCTATACGCGCGCGCATATATACACACAACACAGGAGACGTGTGTTTTTATTCATGCATGTATGTGTGTGTATTTGTGTGTTTGCGTACATACATACATACATATATATATGTGTGTGTGTGTGTGTGTGTGTGTGTGTGTGTGTGTGTGTGTGTGTTATTTATACATTTACGAACTACTAATAGTTTTATGTACAGATGAAGTCTAGGGAAGCTTTAATAACACTCCTTGTATCTCCAAGCGATCTTCAAGCTCATTCCTTGGAGACATAAGATGTGTGTTACTGGAACTTACCAAAACCACATCACCAGTGCATGAAACTACTAGTGGCTCGTGGTAACAGTATATTGTGTTATTTGTCAATGACAAGATGGATTATTTCCTTCAATAACAATAAGTCTCCAGGATCTCATGGAATTTATGCAGAAATCTTGAAATATTGGGTTACAAAATGTTTAAACTCTTAAATATATTAATTTGTCACTGCTGGAGAACTGAGGAAGTGCCTCAAGTCTGGATTAATGCCATTTTAGTCTCCTTGTGTTAATCGGGGCCAAATGATCTGTGTAGTAATTTCTGTGGGATTTCGCATTTATTGGAAAGGTACTTGCCCGCATTTTGTCAGAACGTTTAAATACCTTCGTAGATCCAAATATAGTGTCTGAGTCTCAGTGTGGTTTTCGTTCCTCCAGGGGCACAGCTGATTGTATCTTTACAATCAGACAATTACAGGAGAAGTGCATTGAACAGAATCTTGCTCTATACCATTGCTTTGTTGATTTGAGCAAAGCATTCAATGCTGTTAATCGAAATGCTCTGTGGCTAATTCTAAGGAAATTAGGTTGCCCAGAAAAATTTGTAAACATGGTCAGGGCTTTGCATCAAGATATGAAAGCTAGAGTTAACTTAGGTGATAGGCTCTCAGAATCTTTTGCCGTGGAAAATGGAGTAAAGCAAGGAGACCTTGATGTACCCACAATAGACTTTGCTGTTGTGTTGTCACATGCATTTCAAAACTCCGAGGAGGCTATTTACATCAAATATCGAGCAACAGGGAATGTTTTTAATCTGATCAAACTGAAATTCAAAACGAAGGTTTTTACTTCGCTCCTTAGGGAACTTTTGTACGCTGACGATTGCGATCTTGTCAGTCATTCTGAAACAGGTCTGCAATCTCTTGTGTCTGCATTTGACTCAGCTTGTGATGATTTTGGCTTGACCATCAACTTGAAAAAAAAACAGCTGTAATGCATCAATCTACGTGTGGTGTTGTTTGCAACCCCGCTAAACGTTTTGTTAGGGGAAGGTTCCTTGAGGTTTTCGATTCGTTTATCTACTTTGGAAGCTCTGTTCCAAATTATGGAAATCTTGATACAGAAATGCAGCTGCGAATTCAAAGGGCAGCGAAAGCATTTGGTGGCTTGCAGTCACGCATTTGGTGTCAGCGACATATAAATAAGAATGCAAAGCTGTTGTATTCATGTGAAACATGGACTTGTTATGAAAGGCATTTTTAACTGTTAGAACAATTCCACCAAAAATGCCTTCATCGCATTTAAAATGTTTTTTTACTCCAAACATAGATGTCTTTGCATCTGCAGGTATCACCTCGATTAAAGCTATGATTTTGAGGAACTAAATGAGATGGTGTGGCCATATTGTTCGACTGGCAGATGAACGCGTGCCGAAACAGCTGCTTTATGATGAGCTTACAGAGGAGAAACTTTATCGGCGTAAACCTAAAACAAAGGTTTAACGAAGGCATAAGGACTGCTATGAATTCACTTAGAATGAATCCAGAAGACCCTTGCTTTGGATCGAGTTGGATGGGAAACAAAAGTGTGGGGGTGGGGAATGAAAGCATTTGAAAAGACCACGATAACACAAGTAAGACTCAAAAGTGATCTAAGGAAGAATGTCACGATCGAGAAGGTGAATGACAATGACCTTTTTGCGTGCACAGTCTGCGACAGACCATGCCTGTCTTTTGCTGGCCTCAAATGGAATCTGCAAACCCAAGGAAAACGAACCTCCACCAACTATTCCGTCTATATGTCTGTGCACACCTTTCAATGCAGTGTATGCCAGAAGGTTTGCAAATCTAATGGAGGCCCCAAAAGACATTTTAAGATCCACAAAGATCAGAACTTATCTGCAGCTCTTGGTGGTCCAAATCGGATGTGCAATCAGTGTGGGTGTTTTTTCAGAACATTGTCTAGTTTAAAAAGCCACATCAGATGCCATGATGGTGCTAAGGTGTAGGTACAAGAGGTGGTCAAACTCTGCATAGGAGTAGACAACCACCATATATGTATATATAT
>NC_068983.1:912084-924276 GCF_001194135.2 Octopus bimaculoides | reverse complement strand
TATATATATATATATATATATATATATATTCTCCAAAACCCAATTCTTATTCATACCATTTAACCATTACATTATTCATCAACAGTGAACTTAATTTTCCCTGGTACATACGCACAAACATGCACCATTCATACTATGATGGATGTCAGAAAATCTTTCGCTATAATTTCCTACTCTCTATTTATACACCATATACACAACACCCCTTTAAGTAAAAATACATATCTCTGTTTACCAAAGTGTGTGCGTGTGTATGGTCAGCCAAGCTTATATAAGACAACAATTAAGGTACCCAGCTCACTCCTTAGCCACGCTATGATCTCCCTACACCTACTTAAAACATGCATGTACCCCTATATACAGATAGCCTCACTAAATGAGACCCTAGAAACCAGGCTCCAAAACAACAAATTTAACCTAAATCTTCTGTCCCCTTTTTTCCAGAACCTCAGAGATTCTCTAATATAAACACCAACATTCTATACATACAGAACACAGATATTAGTTCCGTATAACTTCTCCACCTTTTTTTATTAACAGAGAAACGACGTTCAAGTTCACGCAAAGTGATCTCAGGTTCCTCATTTGACCGAAACAAGCACACGACAATGGTGTAAAAACAATGCTTTCGTCTCATTATGGGTTGTACAATATAGATTATCAGTCCCTCACCAACAAACTGCGAAAGCACAAAATGGCGTTTTACATGCGTTGAGCGATTGCACATGATGCAGTAGCATCCCTAAAGCTTTACCGATCCAACCCAGAGAAAGCAATTGTGCTCGGATGTCTACTACTAATAACTGTTTTTGATTTAGGCAGAAAATCAGAAAAGATAGGAAGAACGAGAATGAAAAAATACCAATGACCATAGTAAATGATCGACTTTTTATTTCATTGGCTTCCGAAAGGATGTAAAGGAAAGTTGACTTTGACCGGGTTTAAACTCAAAACTCACATCACAAGCTTTGAACTTTCCGACTGTCTCGTGATTTTACCTGCTACTCCTATTATTTGCAGTCAATCGTCGCGACTATGGTCGTTGATGGCTTTGGCATGACTTGATAAACTTTCTCCATACAGATCGGTTTTTGACTTGGGTTCGCCATACAAAATGCTTGTCCACTTCTTGTTCTTTTTTGCAGCATGTTTTGAGTCTCAGCCTAGGTCTTCCATGGTTTCTTTTCCCCCTTGCCTAGTTGGGAGTAAAGGAGTTGTCTGGAAAGTCTGCTGTCGTCCATTCTGTGTTCCAGCCAATGTAAATTTCTATCAATGAGAATTTCCATCATAGGATGCAGACCAGCACACCGAACGATCTTTTCTGATCTTGTTAAAGTCTTATATAACCACAAGTAATAATCGCTTCAGAATGCAGTCTACAGAAGTGTTTGCAGCTAAACGAGACATGGTATTAATAGTGTTTAGGCTCCGCTACATGGGTGTGTAGGAATTCTGTAAGAGCAGACCAGCGCTTGCACGTGACAAAAAATAAAAAAATGAATGGTTAAAAATTCACATGAAAAGTGTTAGTAGATCCCTCAGAACAATTTAATTCTCTTCTCGTTTTACGAGTTGTTCGAGTGATCTTTTTGCATCGATACTTGTATGAAACCTCATATTCTTGAAAATGATCCAGAAATATTCTATTCACAAATGCAAAACTTCGTTTGTTTGTTTGTTTGTTTTTTCTGCTCGAATATCTCTCTTTGATCATCATCATCATCATCATCGTTTAACGTCCGTTTTCCTTGCTGGCATGGGTTGGACGGTTCGACTGGGGTCTGGGAAGCCAGGAGGCTGCACCAGGCTCCAGTCCGATCTGGAAATATTTCTACGGGTGGATGCCCTTCCTAATACCAACCACTCCGAGAGTGCAATGGGTGCTTTTTACGTGCCACCTGCACAGGGGCCGCAGGGGGATGGTGACCACGATCGGTTGGTGCTTTTTACGTGCCACCAGCACGGGGATCACAACTACAATTTCAATTTGATTTTGGTCATGATTTACTTGACTCAATAGGTCTCCTCAAGCACGGCATGCCGCCCTACAAATCACGCTACTACAAATCGGCTTACCTTTATCAGCCGATTTATAGTAGCTTACCTTTCGACTTATTTTAGAACATGTTTGTGTCCATAAAATAGGATTTGACTACTACATCTCCATTTAGAGCACAGTTTAAGCTATCTTTTCGTGGAAGAAGGTTTATGTTCCTATAACCTGTGTTAATTCTGTAACCCTTTAAAATGGAAGATAAGAAAGTGATTGAGCTTCACTAGCTCAGTTAATCGCTAGTGAAGTTCAGAATTTAAACGACTGTACATTGTCGCAAATACCTCCGTTTGCACAGCTTAATAGGATTATTAGACGTTGGAGGCAAGCTGATTCCAACTGTCCTACCACCCAACTTACAACTGTTGGGATTTCCATTCCAAGTGAATACTCCTACCTTGACAATGATGAAACGTTTCTACAGTATGACAGCGGGACAGATGATTCAAAACGAATACTAACATTTGCAAGTGACGAAGCACTTCAACAGTTAAAACAACACAAGAACTGGGTGGCAGATGGAGCATTTAAGTGCTGCTCTAGTATATCTTTTCCGCTGTATATACTTCATATTCAAATTGATAATTTTAATGCCTCACGATTGTTCGCATTGCTCCCTGACAAAAGTCAAGATACATATAGTAAACTTTTTGCCAAAATAAATGAATTACTGCAGAATGAGGGACTTGATAATATAATTATGGATTTTGAAAAAGCAGCCCTTAACAGATCTCTGGAATTGTTTCCTAGGTCAAATTTGGCATGCTGCTTGTTTCATTTTGGACAAAATGTGTACAAACATGCTGTGCAAGAAGGACTAAAATTGAGATATCATAAAGATTATAGTTTTAGTCTAAAAATGCGGTATTTTGTTGCCCTTGCTTTTTTGCCGGTTGATGATGTTGTAGATGGATATGAACAACTTGTATATGATGATGATATTCCACAGTCAATTGTATCCTATTTTGAAAATAATCATATAGGACTCCCTAGAGGAAGAGGACAAAGGAGGCGACGCCTTGAACCTCTATTTCCATTACCTATATGGAATGTTTAGGATCGATATATGATGGGGATTGCTCATACTAAAAATAGTTTAGAAGCCTACCATAACGCGCTAAAAAAACACAGTGAATATGAGTAATCCATATATTTGGAAAGTTATTGATGTGATTAAATGTGAGGAAAGGTTTTCCAGTACCAAATTGCGGAAATTTATGCAAGGAGAAGAACCAAACCAAAAGAAAAACTACAAAGATATGAACCTGCGTATAAAAAACTGCCATGGAAAAATATGATCGAAGCCAAAAAATTATTTTTCTAAAAGCGATCGCACACAATCTTAAATTTTAAGCAAAAATAAATATGTAATACAGCAAACCTTAAAATAAACGATTTTTTAGATTCAGATATTCGTTCTTCTATTTTGCCTATGGTCCCGACGAATTGACCCGGGGACGAATTGACCTGGGGGCAAATTGACCAACGACGAATTGACTGGGGACAAATTAAACGACAACAAACTGTCATCGAGAAATTGATCGGTCACCTTCGAAATTACGAGCAAAAATACTCTATTGTACCAGTATTTTATTTAGATATCTTCAACAGTTCAACTGCTGCCTACCTAAAGAAATCAGAAATATAAAAGGCACCTTTTCTGAAACATTAAAAATGAACATTGGATAAACTCCTAATGATGATACCGGACTAAGCAACCATTGATAGATACACTCTAGGGAAGGTCAGCCTCTACAAACACATAGATCAACCTCCACCCATAAAACGACAGCAAAACTGAAAAAAAGGAATTAAGGTAGTGAACCAGCATCGTCGCAATCCTACCACTCGAACCATTAAAAGGATAAAAGAATAAGAATATAAGATTAATAGCCTTAAAACACAATTTTACAATTTTTTTCTGGAAAACACGCCATTTTCTCTTTTCCGATTACTTTCTCAATTAATACTTCTAATATTTCCAGTATCTTAAGGAGGTGAGCTGGCAGAGCGGTTAGTACGCCGGGAAAATGCTTAGCAACATTTCGTCCGTCTATATGTTCTGGGTTCAAATTCCACCGAGGCCAACTTTGCTTTTCATCCCTTCGAGAGCGATAAAATAAGTTCCAGTGGGGCACTGGGATCGATGCAATCGATTCAGCCCCTCCACACAAAACTGCTGGCCTCGTGGCAAACGCTTGAATCCGATATAACCAGTATTTTAAGGCGATGAGATGAATAAATGTTTAGTACGCAGGGCAAAATACTCAGCTATATTCCATCCGTCTTCGCGTTCTGATTTCATACTTTGCCTTTCATCCTTTCGCAGTCGATTGGTACCAGTTGAGTACTGGGGTCAGTATAATCGACTTACTCCCGCCCCCTGAAATTGCTGGCCTTGTGCCAAAATTTGAAACCCACGTTTCCAATATCTCTTTCAGTTCCTGGCAGTTTTATAAAATTCATAGATTTATAAAATTCGAGAACAAAATAAAGACACTGAACTGCAGGAATAACCTCGCTTTGATATGGTCTTCTCTTCATAAAGATGTGATTTCGTGTAAAAGCGCAGGTGTTTATCACCTGTGGCCAACAACTTGAATCATATATACATTCAGTTATTGTTTCTTTTTTTATTTTCCATCCAAATGATTTGTTTAAAATGTATGATGTTAATGCGAAAACTAAAGTTTTCGTCATAACCAATCATTAACCCCAATCAGAATTATTCTCAGTCAGAATTATTCTCAATCAGAATTATTCACTTGACCCAGAATTATAAATTTACATTTAGCGCCGCAAGTCTTGACTAACTCCGTTCATTGTTTCACACGGGCAACATTTTAACTGCGTGTTAAAGGAACATTGATCAGCCATGCAAAACAGAATTGTAATATATTCTTCAGTTTGTCTTTTAGCCAGACACACCTAATACCATTTTAACATCAATTCTGTCTGTACAGATGTTATCTATACGAAGTTATTCTTCCATATCATTTTAACGCTGACTCACAATTATTTTAGCTATGGCTCCGCAAAGTTTTCAATCTCAACTTGATTTTACTTGTAGATTGTATGCAACTCTCCGGTATCTAATACATAGATTCGAGACTTAACTTTCAAGCTGTGTTTACTAATAAGGTACACACTATTATTACTTCCTCTCACTTATGAACTATTGTAAATAGATTTACACCATCGCAGTGTTTTATCGTCTACACACGCATTGCATAGAAAATATTAAACCAATATGAACATGTATGTATTTACACATGTATATTAACACATGCATCCATATATGTATATAAATGCGTATACATAAAAAAGCGTACATGTGAAGCGTGTATTAGAATTGTTTGCTAGCGGTAGTGATTAGATCGTCATAAAGTCTCCTGGAAAGAATTATATTGGTGGCGGGGGCGAAGAATTGTTCCATTAATTTGGCAAGAAGAATGACCAACCGTATCGATGAATTCAAAATTTGATTGGTACACATTTACATTATGAACTTGGGATGTACTAGGTTTGATCAAAAAGTGTCAGGACAGTTGCTATGCTGACAGAGCTAAAGTACGCAGACTGAAACCATTTGTCACATATTGACCTTCAACTCTATCGCACAATAAACTATAACACGCTCACTTGGAAATAAAGTGTGTAGAGTGTGATCGTCTTAAAAAGGAGATCGAATTTCAGCTGCGCAGGATCTCCTTGATTGTGCTGAGGAAGATGACATCTGTTTGAAAATGGTCATAACAAGGGATGAATCGTAGGTCTGCATCTATGACCCCGAAACAAAGACCTGAAAGGAAACCTTCTTGAAAGGAACAAGATTTCAAGACGTCAGGAAAATCCAAGGTAATGCGATGAGGCAGCTGCTGGCCATCCCAAAGAAAAGGAATTCCGGGAAAGCTTCTCTCAATGGAAGCGATGCTGCATAAAGTGTGAGACTTCAGAAGGAGATTACTTCGAAAGAGATTCAATGCCAAATTGTTATGTTGTAGTTTTCTTTTTACAGCACCAGTCCTGATATTTTTTGATCAGATCTCATATAGAAGTTCTGTTAAGCAAATATGCCTCGTGGCAAACCTGCGAAGAATCACATTATTTAAACAATGTTTAAATTTATTACAGTTGTTGTAAATTATTTTCTATCGCAACTGACTTGCAATTGCTGAATACGTTGCAATTCCCCAACAGACCTATCAATCTGTCATTGTACTTCCAACGGTGAGACTATCAAAGGAATGTTTATAATTTAGTACAAATCAAATATCACAGGGAAATTCGTTCATAGCCACCAGAGTATTTTCCGTCAGTTTCTTCACTCAAACATATACCCTTAGATATACATTCTCATATTGATACACATCGATGTGTGCATATACAGCTACAGCATTATACTAATAATAATTTGAACACTGGGATGCTTCACTAACTACCTCAGTTCTAATCTTGAACACGTGGCTTTTTCTATAACCAAGTGCATGATTAATAGTAATTATAATGTTAGAAATGCCATTAATAGTATTCATGATCTAAACACGGGGAAATCGGATGAATAGCACTAATGATACTAGTATATTACGCCGTGTCAATTGCACCAATCATTTCTTTGCTACAATAAAGACTTGTAGGATACCAGGTATCAGCGAGCTATTGCATAACTCCAAATATAAAGCTACTTTAATGAAATGAATTACTTGGATTTTTTCTTTTTTCTTTTTTTTTTTTGGTAAACTTTCTAGTCCAAAATTTGCGACGGTGCTTCTAAGTTAATTTGCCATGATTTACTCGTTCCCCTCTGTCTTAATATAGTATTTATCTTTTACTTGTTCCAGTCATTAGACTGCGACTATGCTGGGGCAACTGCCTTGAAGGGTTTTACTCGAACGAACTGGCCCCACTACCTTTATCTTTAAAATCCGGTACTTATCCAGTCAGATTCTTTTGCCAAAATTACTGTTGGAAGAGTCGTGTGTGCGTGCGTACCGTTACTTAATAAATGAAAAATGCATTCTGAATGAACAACGAGAAATAAAACGTATACGTATATTGAGGGTACAACCGGACGAGAGACAGACACAGAGGGTCCCTAATTGTTCATCAGTTATCAACCAAAATGGTAAACACTCAGTTACGTATCTTTAAGGATAAGACTGAGAATTTCCCATATTGGCGGTGCCTGCGAAAGTCGCATAAGTTTATATTCTGTGTGACTCTACTCTGCCTTCACTTTTTATCCTTTTCTCTCTCAACCACTTACTTCTATTTCTAACCTGTCAACTTTCCCTTTCTCTCTCTCTCTCTCGCCCCTCACTTGTATTTGTATCCTTTCTCCTTCCCCTTTCCTCTTCATTTCTCCCTTTATTTTCTCTCTGTTACTCTCTCCCTCTTTCTCCTCTGGCTGCTGCTGACACGTGACTCATGGCCAGCTTTCCTTCTTTTGGTAGGGTAAAAACCAAAAACAAAATCAAGAGATTTGGTGAATAAAATTTGAAGATAAGCAACAAAAATTCAATAGGTTATAGCAGTACGTACATTTCGTACAAGCTCCATTTATTCACGTAGTGAGAACACCACAGAGAATTTACAATGAAAATGTACTCCTCAGCTGCATAATGGAATTTCATTTTAGAAAGTCATTTTGAAGATGTTGTTCCCTGTCTATTATTTTAACAACACTGGAAAATACGAAAACTAAAAGAAGCAGCACATACACTAGGACACAACAACCTCCTAAGCAGACCGAGTGCAAATATGAATAGCATATGGGAACCGGTATTGAAGAAGGATAGAAAAATAATAGATTTATAAGCCCTAAAATTCACTCCATAATTGCCCACGGGCATATGGCGTAGTGGTTAAGAGCGCGGGCTACTAACCCCAAGGTTCCGAGTTCGATTCACGGCAGCGACCTGATTAATAATAGTAATAATAATAATAATATAATAATAGTAACATCGTTAGGAATGAAAACCCAGGTTCGAAATTTCCCCAAGACACCTGACGAAGGCTGGAGGGTATATCAGCCGAAACGTTGTGTTAACAACAAACAAGATGAGGACAAATATCCGTCAAATGTAAATAATGTAAATAATTCCTCATCTCTTAAATATAGAACTGTATTATGTAGTAATAATAATAATAATAATAAGTAAAGATTGAAACAACATCATTTTACCGAAAGTCTCGCGGGCGAAGAACGTACTAATAGTTTCAGATGAACGGAATCCGAGTTTTTACATTCGATTATTCGGATGCGTTTTACGCCGTCAGGCAGTTGAGTTAATCCTGTATTCAATACTTCGATCATCAACCTTAATCTGCTGACTGTTGCCTTCTTCCGCTTGTTCTTTACTCGCTTGATATATTTCTATGAGTGATTTCTTCTGTTTGCACGCATGCGTGTGTGCGTTTGTCTGTTTATGTGTGTGTGTCGGTGTGTGTATGCGTGTGTGTGAGTGTGTTTGTGTGATTTGTATATGCTGTGTGACTGCCTAGGGGAATTTAAAACGAAACCAAGTGGTTGCAACGCGACTTCGTGACCACACAACCATACCTGCACTATAATCAAAGACATTCCAAACGTGACTATCCTGTATATTTTCAGATATTGTGTATCATATTATCTGCCGATCTTTCTATTGGGATGTGATTTGATGGTGATTTGTCTGTTATTTCCAGCAAATCTAATGATCACAAAGTGGTTCAATCGCTGCTGTATAAACCTGTTACTTACAAGGAATGGTATACATCTGAAATGCTTACAATAATATGAGTGTTAAGCAGAAGAGTTCCTTGGGACTTTCATGACGGTCATCATTCTGTTATCCTATTCATTATAGTTTTAGAAAACATCAACATATTCTATTGCATCATTTTCATCATTGATTTACTAATGTTTTGACATATTTTTATAGCGTATAACATGTATCATATACTCGACATCAGGAAATATCAGCAAGTTTTAATGGACATTCCACACAATTATTATTTTCTTGATTACGTGAACTTAATGGTTATTTCCAAATGAAACTCTTTCAAGTGTAAAAACTTGTATTTCGATTTGGCTACCATATCCTCATGAAATTTTTATTTCATGATTAATTAGAGAAGTGTCTAACAGTAAATTTCTCATAATTAGAAACTCTATTATAAAAACGTTTTATTAGAAAACATTATTTATAATTTAACTCCAAACTTCCAAAGATATTCTTGTGTATGTGACATAAACACAAGTTTTAATGTCATTCATATCTGCCATACTGTAAAGACGAGTTGATTTCAGATCCAACAACTAAAAAAGGCAATGTTTCACACAAGCAAGTTTAACTTAGCTTTACAACATAACGAAAGACTCGTGACATTTCAGTATAGCTTCCGCTTAGTGCTGTGGACCATAATACCTTATGGTCGTTATTCAGAGCTAATTTAACTTAGCCATTGATACGGACTGAAGTGTACTTATGGCTGATATAAAAAGAAGAAAACAAAAATAAACAAAGCATAGCAGTGGTGCTCAAGCAATAATGGTATTACAGTATGCATCATTCTTTTGCAAATTATTTCCGGCGCCATGTAGCCACGAACAGTTATTGATGCATTCAATCAACCCTCCACGTTTTGACTCAACGGAACCGCCGAAAGTGATAGCTGAAGGGAAATATACATGCACAAGCAATTAAGCTTGAATTCATTTTTAACTAAAGACACGTGAAACGAAGGAGTTTTTCAACAACACAACGCGCCGCCCAGTCTGAATCGAACTTGTCAGGAATCGAACTGACAAGACATATGACCGTGAATCTAGTACCTGAACTAGTTTCGATTTCGCTTAGTACTTTCACGGTTTCTCATATTGCTAACTAGAGGAAATTTAGAATTCCTGTTGGGATCAATTTGGTTTGATTCTGTGGTTAGCGCCTAGTTAAGCCCAAGCAAACTAATTAAGATAGTTCTACAAAATAGAGATTCTCTGATTGAGCATGAAATAACTAATTCGTCAAACAGGAATTCCAGCAACAGTTTATTTACGAAATAGAGATATCTCTGTTGTAATGTTGACAATTATTTTGGGAATTTCTGTTCAAATAACACTGGGAAACGTGGGTTTTGCCTTTTGGTGTTGGAGACATGTTTCCTAGTAATGTGGGGGTGATGGTTTCAAAAATGAAATTCAATTTGTTCTATCACGTCACAAACTCAAATGTCCATTTCACAACATTTCTGGTAGTTACCATTTCAAAGACTAGATTTTGGTTTCATCAAATGCAGATCTATGTATGGAGCTTAACATACCTTTGAAAACATAGTTATTCAAGTAAATGCAACGAGAGAAGTGAAGGCAAACGTCATGAGTTAAGAATCTTTAGTAAATCAAACGTATCAAACTTGAGCAACTTTCACTATTTTCAATCTAACCAGATTTAAATGTCAGTCATAATGGTGACAGAAATACCCTTTATACAATTAGATATCAATAAACAGCACGTTTTTTGTAGTCCTTGACATCATGCATGTCTTATATTTGTGGAATTTGCTGTATTTATTCCCAGATAGGCACATACAGTGCTTGATTTAGTATAACTATCATTACAAATCAGATGAAACCTGTTTTTTGAACCTTTAACTATTTCATATGAAAACTGGTATTTTGAATGTACTCTTAATGTTGCGAATCTGAGCTTAAATCAGTTGAGGTCTTTTTTGTTAAGCAAGGTCAAAGAACTGTAGAAAGAACTTCATGTTATATATGCGCTTTATGGATTTTTGCCACCACAAACCTGTATTTATTTACTTTGTAACTGTTGACAGATCCGAGAATGCTCTACTTAGATTTCAACTGGCTTGAATATATATTTTGCACTTCAGAAATATGGCCAGTTTTAAAGAATATGCAAAACGGCCCGGTTGTTTTCTCACATATTTGTGAAAGTTTCACTTCAAATAGGCAGGGAAACAAAATCACAGATTTTACGAAGAAAGCTTACCTTTGGCAAGAAACAGAGTGATTAAGACAAATCCTAGGCACCCCATATAGTATGAAAAACATGTATTGAAACGCTGAGGCAGCGCACAAAGTGCCATTGGAAATCACCTAATCTTTAGCATTCTCATGGTGTAGGGAGACCCACAAAATTATCATGATAACTGCTTCTAAGTACAACATCGTTTATTAAAATCTGGCATCCACTATTCAACTTGTGCCACACTCGAATGATTTGACGCTACCATACCCTATGTCGTTTTTTGATGATAGAAATAATGAAAATGAAGAGATGGAATATGGTAACCTGGAACTGCGGGACAGGAGGCCCTGCCAAAACGTTTCTACACAGGCAGAGTTAAATGATTTGGTCCGTGATCAAGATTGGATCACGATTAAAAAGAAAAGAACCTACTTACACCGGGAAACAAGTTCAACTTTTATAGGCATCACAATAATGATTTGCTTCTGTTCTTCAGCATAAATGATGAATTTGTTTATTGCAATGATGATGTTAAAGGATTGAACTGGTGGCTGCCATGGAGTGTGAATACTATCCAAAAGACTGGAGGCTTTTCATAGATAGTTCAAAAGCTACTTAACGGCAATGTGTTTGCTTCCTTACTGATAGGATGTTCTGTAATACTAAAAGAAAACGTATGTTGCATGAAAATAGTGCTTGAAACGATGCGGTATGAGATGCAGAAATGGACGATATGTGGAGACTTGAAAATCATTGGATTGCTTCTTAGTTTACAATATGGTTTTACTACGAGTCATTGGTTTCTGTGTCATTGGGTCAGTCGAAGAAGAAGTGACACAGGGATAAGAAAAAAAATATGGCTAGACAGAAGGGGATTCGAAACTGCAGAGAAAATGTGTTAAACAGGAAGCTGGTTGATCCCAGGAAGGTTTTGCTTCCCCCATTGCATATCAGTCTTGGACTAGGATGGTGACTGCTTTAAATTCCTTAGCAGACAGTTTCCGGCCTTTGCCATGTAAGAAAATTAAGGTTGGTGTGTTTGACGGGCCACAGGTTAGGCTGTTGTTGCAGATCTTGGAGACCATATCTCGAGTTGAAGAAGAAACATGGAGTGCTTCTGCTACCGTTGTGTCTGATTTCCTGGGAAACAAGAAGTCGTCAGATTAC
>NC_068983.1:909932-912074 GCF_001194135.2 Octopus bimaculoides | reverse complement strand
CTGATTTCCTGGGAAACAAGAAGTCGTCAGATTACGAAGAATTTTACAGAGTCAGCAATTTCGAGCATTGGGTTGCATCATGTGTATAAAAGTGAATGTTCTGCGCTGTCATCTGGACTATATTTCTGAAAATCTTGGAGCATTGAGCGATAAGCATCAGGAAGGGTTTCATCAAGATATCAAAACCTTGGAAACTAGGTATCAACGCAGGCAGAACACAAACATGATGGGTTACAACTGCTGCTCTCTGCAAAGAAAGTGTCGTAGTGCAAATTATTCACGCACAACAAGAAAGAAAACGTTTGCGTAGCTGAAACTCCAGTTTGACAGAAATATCTAAGTTGTGTAATAAATCATTTTGTGTCATATATTTGTTAAACAATAAAAATACTATTTGATTTGTGTTAGTTTCTTCTTTCAGTGTTGCATTTAATGACAAACGTGACATTTTGTGGTAAATAGTGAATTCCTTTGAAACAAAATATTTGACGTGATAGAAAATTTCTGAGGATATTTCTGAACTCACTAGGCAAGACTAAAAAGCAAGACAATTTTGTTTCGGAAATGTTCCCTCACTGTAATCTCTGAAGACCAACTTTGGGCATAACCTGCTCGATATTAATGAATTCGATGAACAATTAACAAACTAATCTTCCTAATCTTGCATTTTTCGATTGGTTCTTTTTAAATGGAACAAATATTCTGTAAGAGAAAGAACAAAATATTCCTTACGTATATGAGTCTCACAGATGGCCATCAAGAAGAAGTTTGGACTAAATAACATATTTGAACAGAGATTCTTTTGTCAAGGAAAAGAGAATTACTTGTGTAATGCTACTTCAACAGTTACAAAAAGAAAGCAATTTTCTATTTTCCTTACTGGTATAACTATATTTTCTTATTTCTTTATTACCCACAAGGGACTAAACATAGAGGGGACAAACAAGGACAGACAAAGGGATTAAGTCGATTACATCGACCCCAGAGCGTAAATGGTACTTAATTTATCGACCCCGAAAGGATGAAAGGCAAAGTCAACCTCGGCGGAATTTGAAACAAGAAAGTAAAGACAGACGAAACACCGCTCAGCATGTCGTCCGGCGCGCTGACGATTCTGCCAGCTCGCCGTCTTCGCGGCGATATATATAACTCTATTTTCTGTTACACAACATACCTCACCTTAAATGTTACCAGGAATAATCAGCAGTGGTTTAGCGCAAGAAACTGGTACCTAGCTTCACTTGCAACTATGTTCACAGGGATAACTGGAAATAATAAAAGAAAACTGAAATTATAAAAGAAGTACTTAAGTTGTTTTCGTTATTACCAACTAAAATTATAATATAATCAAAGTTAGGAAGATGACAAAATATGTTATATTAAAAACACGTTCAACTTCATAAAAAAAATATATTGTTTAAAAGATGTTTATTTAGAAATGGCGTCATTCTGTACACATGAATTTATATTCAATTTCAGTAAAGTTTTATTGACTTTTAAGAAAATATGTAAATAAAGCATAAATAAACCTGAAATATAAAAGACAAATCAATTCTGAATATATTTATCATATTTCTGAATATTATCATCAAACAATTCTTTACACAATAGGTTTAGTACCAGACATAAAGTTGCCATATTTAAGACGGTCTCAGACCATTTTGGATTTACAAGTATTTTATATACTTTCTATAAACTTTACTTGAATTGCAAGAGTTTAGATTATTTATTTGAAATTTCTTTATGCGTACCTTAGAAGTAAAGATTCATATATACATGAAACTACTATCAAGGGAAATATATATATTCAGAGAAGACGATCGTCTGTAGAAAGTCAACAGTAAAATATTTGCGACCAGAAAACAAGAATTTATTTAACGTGTATAATGAGTTACCATTACGCGTAAAACAAGTGAAATGAACATTAAAGTGTTTGATAGCTTATGTTAAGGTATCGGTGATATGTGTTAGGGATAATAAAGAAAAAACCGAGCCATGGAAATTGCATAATTTGTAGGAAGAGGGACATTTTGCTTTCATTTCGCCTATCTTTTCATGTCCTTTAAATAAATCAATATTTATATGAAACAATGATGAAAGATATAGTAACTAGAATTCGTAGCCAGATATGTTTTATCCCCT
>NC_068983.1:907755-909719 GCF_001194135.2 Octopus bimaculoides | reverse complement strand
ATATATATATATATATATATATATATATATACATGACTCAGTACAAGCACCCTCGTCCACACATACACACATGTATATATCTGCGAGCGTGCTTCCTTAAGTGTAGAGTTAGAAAAGTATTTAAAAAGAATATATTCTAAGCTTATCTTGGCTCTGAAAATGTCACCCAAAAGGCGACATTTTAGAAACTTGTTTGTGTTTCCTATTCAATAAGACAACGAAGAAGGTGTTTTACAATACCTTCGTCATTGGAAACTTTTTTTTATTTTTTCGACAATCTGTCGACGGAACTTAGTCTCTGTGGAATACTTCCACTAGCCGACCATAAGACTGTTTTAAAATCTATAAAGGGGAAAATGGATTACAGATGAAAAATATAAGAAGGAATGAAATCCTGTAGGTTTCTATTATTCTACTGTATTCAATATATTTGCGTCTTTCTTGAGTATATCACAAAGAATCCCAATTCCATGCCACCAGTGACAAAGGAAGATTGCAAATGAACCGCGAAAACCTATTAAATTTAATAGATCCTTAGGAAAATGTATAAGGCTAAAACCAAAGAACAAAATCAGGGGTGAAAAGCTATATAGGAGGAACAGAATGCAAATGTTGTGTGTAAAGTGTGAAGATGGACAAAATACATAACTCGTTCTCAGAGAACAGAGGTAATATAGGCGGCAGAACTGAAGTAATGATTTTTAGAGATTAACATAAGGCACAAAAGGAGACATTAGCGAGGAAGCAACCGATGGTTAATGTCAAAAATTAATTTAAAAAAAAGATATTTTCTCTCGTTTCTTTTTAACTGTAATAAATTACCCGTGAATTTCTATCAAGTTTACACATATAGGGGTGTATGTGCGCATGCGTATGTGTGAGTATACCTGTGCTTCCATGTGGATTACCAAGTGCACTTGCATAGGTATATGTGTGCATATGAATGTTTGTATGCATGCATATTACACACATACATACACACATATATATATATATAATGTGTTCTTATATAGAGAGGGCGATGCATATGTGTACATATATATGTATATGCGCAGATATATATGTAAATATATATATATGTGTGTGTGTGTGTGTGTGTGTGTGTGAGAGAGAGAGAGAGAGAGAGAGAGAGAGAGAGCATAGGCATGCATTTACTCACATATGTACACACAAACGAACATGTATTAGTTATGAGTTTGTATTTCCATGCATTTGGATCTAGAAGTTAATCAATGTACATATGTGTATGCACACACGCACACATACATGTATATTTATGCAAGTAATATCTCTGAGTGACCATATAAGTAACAGTGACGCGCTAACAAAATTCATATCAAGTATTGAAGCCATACTCACCAAAATATAGCTAAGATAGTCAGATAATCTATCACGTATGAGTGGTATCGGAAATCCAATTCATCTTCTCTTGCGTCAATCCTCAACAGGAAGGTCATGCTGGGGCACCACCGTCGGCTGCGCTACACCATTATTTGGAACCTCCTCTGATATGCGGCATTTGGCGAATGTGGGAGATTGTGGCTGCTACCCTCATCTGTGTTTTCTGCTCATCTGGAAGCCTTGACAGGAGGCGATCTGGTTTTGATTTGAATAGACATACATCCACGCTATGCAGGTCTCTCAGGCATTTTGAAAAGATATTGAAGAGTTGTGGGCCCTTGAAACTGAAGCTGTTGCAGTATCTGATCCTGTATTTTGATGGCGACGCTGCGATCTTTGGCACTATACTGTAGCGCCTCGTTCTGCTGTTTGCGTAACTTACGATGCCAAAGTTTAGTACGAGGCCTTCCAGGATTTTCCAGATGTATATCGCTGCATATCTTTCCTGCGTTCGTTCTCGGGAGAAGAGGTTTAACTCTTTGAGCCTTTCTCGGTAGCTGTTATGTTGCACTGAGACAATTTTCTGTGTAGCTTCATTGGGTCGCTTCGAGTTCCGCAGCTAA
>NC_068983.1:905145-907745 GCF_001194135.2 Octopus bimaculoides | reverse complement strand
TATATATAAACACACTCATACACCTACGTGTGTGTGTGTGTGTGTGTTTGTGTGTGTGTGCCTACAAATATTTCCCATGTAACTCAGTGTCAAAATATATCAACCCAAATAGTGAAATTAAATTTAAATCGACAGGAAAGCTGCAGTTGTTTTAAACAGCAGTTAAACTGAATCACAACATCGACTTTCTGGAAAGAGATCATGAAATTAAAAGGGAGACTATTCGGTGCAGTCAAGTACAATCATTCACCTGATAAGAAATGAATGACAGGCTACATAGAAGTCTCGGGTACATATCATTCGTATGACTCGTTCGTTATTTGTAAAGAATGAGAAACATTTTAAAGTAGTTCGTATCAATAATTCCAATCGATTATATTGGTATTACTGGTTATATTGGAATTCGCTCAGAAAGATATTTCTTCGAATCTGTCATTCATTCTCTGTTCTTTTCCCACCACGATTTCCTGTTTTGCGCGGTACGCATCTTTCTTCCATCACGCTCTTAAAATGTTTTATTTTCATTTTGAAACGAATGGTCTGCTTCGTCATTGTATTTTTCTTACAACTCAGAAACAATGTCATGATTTTAGAGTCCGAAGATCTTATTGTCAATTCATATATTTTCTAGATTTTTCAGTAGTGGATAGAGAGATGCTATTAACCTCCAACCACTCGGCTATAGAATTCTAGTGCTATTATATTGACATTTAACATAAGGCTTTTACCGTGCATCTTGTTACAATCACTTACTTCATATTATTTTACAGATAATCAACAAGGCAAGTGAAGCGCGCCAGAGATCGGGAAAGAATTACTTAGTGAGAAAGTTGGTGTTGTACAAGAGACATTTCACTTCTTCAGTACATTAAGAGTGTTCAATGTTTCAATATGTCAACAGAAATATTGTATGAATTTTCATATATTTCTGACGAACAGGCGAATAATGAGATAATTCACAAAGTTAGAATTTTCCATCCCTTTAAATGCGTTTACATTTTCTGAAAAATTAGAACATATCAACATTCCATCCCCACACTTATGTGTGTTTGTATGCATGTATGTATATAGATCAAAAATGAAAGACGGACAAGCAAAACATCTGGTGTTATTCAAGGATACTTACTTCATAATAAATTACAAAAATACAAAGTATAGAACAGTTATGGTCAATAAGCAGAGCCTCTTACAGCTGTTTATGGAATACCTGAGCAAGTGGGTCATGTTAACGCGTAACGAATTCACGTGATCCAAGTATGTCGTCAGCAGAGAGGTGAAGCGATGCAGAAAGACAGATACTTAATTAAGGATATACATAGTTATCAGTGCTAATGAGAGGTAACTGTATTATGTAATTCCATGATTACAGAATTAAAGAAGTGAATGAAGTCTTATAAGTTCATTAATAGACCTGTACGCAAGTGTTTTAGTTCAGCAGGTGAAAAATTAAGGCTGATCAATAGTATAAGTGTATATGTTAACAAATCCATTCCTAAGATCGGAAAACAAGTTTAGGTTGAGAAATATATTCCAACGTGAGATAAAGACCGAGAAGAACGCATGTCGAGTGAAGAAACATATTGCAATGCGAAGAAAAGTCTAAGCAGAACCAGAGTAAGATCAGATGTATATTAATCAATAGAGACGGGACGATGTGTGTGTTCATACACGCGCGCGCGCGCTTGTATATCTTAACAACGGTAGCCCTGATATATACATACTAAAAAAAGTGGAAGAGGAAGGGGTTCAAAGAAGAGGAAAACATGTTTTTTTGTTAAACTTGTAGTAGCGAGCGCCTTACTAATGTAGCCCTTGAATATACATATTAAGACAATGGTGTGACAAGGAATGGTTCAGAAATAGGAAAGGTGAAATGGCGTATGTTATTTGTCAAGCTAATAATGATTGACCAACTTGACCATTGGTCAGGCACAAATGAAGTTTCATCTTCTCAAAAATAAAAGCATCTCCTCATTCCTCCAATTTGACATTAATAACTACTATGTTTCTATCTCTTCTATCTTACTTAACAAGGCCATCATCCTCGCTAGAAAACTTGCTGGTATTACCCTCTTAGAAGTTAGTATTACACTAACCGCTTGAAAGACTCAGCTTCAACGACAAGCTCTGATCTTGGACATCTAACAATGACTTTTTTGACATAACGAGGGTCTCCTCTGACTTGGCCCAGCTTACAGACCTGTTTGGTCTATAGCTCCTTCAACAATTTCGCTTATTCTCTTCAACAATCCATGGCTGTGTCTACCTCAACAATGCTCTCCTAGTCGCTAATAATCTCACAAAATCCACACTTGCGAAAACTAAGAAAGGCTCTTGGAACCGCTTGAATACTCCGGAAGGTGCTAAAAAAATGAGAGGCGTTACCTTAGTTCACTGATAGTGAACAGCTGACTCTGTAATACATCTCCAGCGTTAGAACCTGTGCAAAGGCAATAATAATAATAATAATAATAATAATAATAATAATAATAATAATAATAATAATAATGATAATAATAATAATAATAATAATAATAATAATAATAATGATAATAATAATAATAATAATAGTAATAATAATAATAATAATAATAATAATA
>NC_068983.1:901981-903735 GCF_001194135.2 Octopus bimaculoides | reverse complement strand
CCATAAACAAGGTGGCACCAATTATTATAAAATACATAAGGCACTCAATGAACAAATGGCAGACAGTGTTACAGCTCCAAACAAAAGAGGGACTTGTGAAAACGAAAGCCATCCCCATTAGAAGAGGAATATTCCAAGGAGACACGCTCTCTCCACTCCTGTTCTGCCTGGCACTCACACCTTTAACTGAATTGCTAAATAGAACTGGATGCGGTTACAAATGCTATGGGAAAACAGTCAGCCACCTTCTATATATGGATGACCTAAAATTATATGCAAAAAATGACAAAGAGCTAGAAACACTACTACAGACAGTAGTACAGAGTTTGCAATTAACAGTACAGGTACATGAACGCGAACATAGACAAAATCAACATCCACATCATGCGATGTATAACAATAATTATTGTAGACGTGGGTTTCAGAACTAATGACTATTCATTACTTGAATATTTGCGCTATCAGCCCTATCGTAAGCATTTGAGACAATGATGTTCCATTGTCTCACACGCTACCGTCTTAACCAAGGAAAGAACACAACACACACTGGAATATAAGTAAATCGACGGGATGATCATGACGAAACGCCTCTGATCATAGTGTTGTTATCAGTAAACAAGTAGCATACTTTACAACCAACTCAAATGTATTCTGGGAAACAAGGAAAATTCGTTGGGTTTGCATTTTAGTAACTAGAGAGATAAGATCATGTCTTTGAGCAGATATCGCCATCCCAATAATCGATAAAAACAATGGCATCTGTTTTAGTTAAGCGTCAAGTAGATAGGAATAGTCTCCGGAATGTTTTCAGGACATACGAAAAAACCATTTTGGTAATATAAAAGATGTCGAGGACACATGACATCGTGGTTAAGGGTGCTACTCACGCCAACAAGGTCGTGGTTTGAAATCCTGGAATGAGAGGTGTATTGTGCGCGAAACACTTCATCTCATGTTGCACTGCGACCATTTCAGTACTTGACGAGTAGGAATTTTGACTAGCTGGGAAATGGATTTATTTTCCGGATATTAAAGAATTGCAGCCAATCACATTACATTCATGGAAAATACTGCCACTCTCGTTTAAAAAGAGAAAAACACTTAGAGAATTATTACAACAGGGTACTTCATTCAGTATGCTTTTCGGATACCAGCTGGAACGTGAGACAAAATCTTATATGAGGCAATAGAATATTCATATAAGCGGATAAAACATATTTAATTTTTGTAAGAATTTAAACTGAAGTCATATTTGGAGCAGGCGTTATACAGGTAAATCAATTCTTGTTACTTTTTTTTTCAAGATTTAACATTTATATAGATACACTCATATATGATTGATTGATCACTCTATCTCTATCTTATTATAACTATGCAACTTAATACAATAAAGTTCTCCCTGGCGATCCATTGTCGGTGAGCATTTCGTTCCTAGCAACCTTAACGTAAGAACTATTATTTAAACATGTGTTCTTCCTGTTCATCCTATATATAAACTTATATAAACAAATGCATAGGCGTGGCTGTGTGCGAAAAGCTTGCTTCGCAACCACATAGATCTAGGTTCGGTTTTACCGCAAGGCAATTTGGGAAAGTGTCTTCTACTATAGCCGTGAGCCGACAAAAGTCTTGTGAGTGGATTTGGTAGACAGAAACCGAAAGAAGCCCGTCTGATATATATATATATATATATATATATATATATATATATGTGTGTGTGTGTGTGTGTGTGTGTGTGTGTGTGTGTGTGTGTG
>NC_068983.1:901172-901642 GCF_001194135.2 Octopus bimaculoides | reverse complement strand
TGTGTGTGTGTGTGTGTGTGTGTGTGTGTGTGTGTGTGTGTGTGTGTGTGTGTGTGTGTGTGTGTGTATGTGCGTATGAGTGTGTGTTGGTGTGTATATGTGTGTCTTTGTGACTATGTTTATTTCCCAAACACAGCTTGACAGCAGGCTTTTACGCCCACCTTAACGTAACGGTTCGGCAAATATGACCATAAACATAAGAACTAGGCATACAAAGAATAAGCCCTGAAGTCAATTTCTTCGGCTAAAAGCCTTTGAGGTGCTGCTCTAAGATGGCCGCAGTGAAATGACTTAAAGAGTAAAAGTACTAAAGAAAATGACAATATATTTAGATATGTGTGTGCGTATGCGTGTGTGTAGATATCTAAATGAGTATGAATATTTATAGATGTATTTATATATGTATATATATATATGTATGCTTAACTTCGTACACAAATGCATGCATTCACACACACACACACACACAC
>NC_068983.1:892075-901162 GCF_001194135.2 Octopus bimaculoides | reverse complement strand
GCATGCATTCACACACACACACACACACACACACACACACATATATATATATACATATATATATATACACAAACATGTACATAAATATACACACCCACATACACAAACGCACCCAGGTATACTTACACACACTGGAGCTGATGGACTCTTTGAACTCGCTTTCGGCATCGGTTTGATTTTTGAACTCCTTCTCTCGAAGGAAACCATAAAGATACTTGAAAAAGTGGAAGTCGTTGGGAGAAAGGTTTGGGGAATAGGCTGAGTAGGGAAGAACTGCGTAGCCGAATTCCCTAAACTTCTGGAGCGTCATTAGTGAAACGTGTGGTCGAGCATTGTCATGGAGAATAACTGACCCTTTTCTGTTGACCAGTCTGGGACAGAGGAGTAGCAGTTTTTCGTTCATTTTGGAAATTACTTGGTAATATGTTTCTGCCTTAATGGTTTTTCTGGGTTTTAATAAGTTATAGTGGACGAGTCCAACAGCACATCACTAAACAATCACCATAACCTCCTTTTTGAAGAGATCGAGTTTAGGGAAGCTTTTCTGTGCTTCATTTTGGTCCAACCACTGCGAAAAACATTTTTTATTACTATACAGAATGTACTTTTCATCGTAAGTACGGTCGAGAAATGGATCGGTCTGGTTACGGCGAAGAAGCGACGAGCACATTTCATATCTGCACATTTTCTGATTTTCATTCAAATCATGTGGTACTCATTTGTCGAGCTTTTCTGATTTTCCGATCGCATGCAAATGGTTGCAGGCAGTTTTCAGGCTACCTTGAAGTTCTCGAGTGGTTTTACGTGGCTCTCTCTTAATGACGGTCTTAGGTATAATAAAAAAATATTCAGACAAATACATAACAAAAACACCAGGACTTACAAATATATATAACATACAGAAAATTGCACTACTGGGTACTGCACACATTCTACGCAAAACACTTTCAATACAGTAAACATAAGAGCACCACAGCACATACCCAAGGCGCACAGAGCTGCGCTCGGTAGTGAAGTGAAAGCACGTTATAAAAATAAAACTACTGAACAATAATAATAATAATAATAATAATAATAATAATAATAATAATAATAATAATAATAATAATGGCTTCTGATCTTAATTGATTGGAAGTGTTATCATGTACATTGTTTTGAGTTGGTATAAAAGATGGGCCTCAGCAAATATTCTGCTCAATTCCACAGATTTGCTTGTCATTTGTTTGACTTTAACCAGTTGAGTATGTCCCTAGGTGGCTGAAGATATGTGCATTTCTGATCACGAGCAGAAGTAGTGGGGGAACATCATAGCTATGTGTTGGGAGGAATTCTTTGGGGTTTGAATAATTCACCTTTGGAAACATGGGTGTTTTGCTCAACATCCTTAAAGAAACCTTATTCAGGGACCTTTTGAGTGGGATGGGCTACTCGACTTGAAGAAAATTCTAACTGGGCCTCATCTGCGAGGTCATGATCTGTTTATCTTGATATGAGATCACCATGTCGCACACATATGGTTGTAATGCATGTGCCTGGTGTACCCTTATCAGACGGGTAGTCATGATGGGTATATTGGGCTTTGTATATTTTACCCCAGCTAACTTTGATGGCATGCACTGCTCTCTAACTCAATAATAATGATGATGATGATGATGATAATAATAATAATCTTTTCTACAACAGGCTCACGCGTCTACAGCAATATGAACAGGCATCGTTTTTTCACACGTTTACTTAGAACAATTATTATAGCTACTGTCTTCACCGTTGTTTACTTCAGTAAGTATTTCTCTTTTTCTCTTCCCTTCTCATACTAATTCGTCCTTCTCTTGAAATGTCTCACTTTATCTCTCTTTAACGCTAACTAAAGATTTGTCTTTTGCTGTTGAAGCATTTTATATTTTTCTACTTTTACTTGTTTCAGTCATTTTCTGGTAGCCATGCTAGAGGACCGCCTTGAAGGGTTTTAGTTGAAAAGATCAACCCCAGGGCTTATTTCTTAAACCTAGTGTTTTTCTGTGGGTCTCTTTTGCCTAACCGCTAGGTTATGGGAACGTAAACACACAAATATCAGTTGTAAAGATGTGATGGGGGAAAAACACAGACACAAAGACACTCATACACATAGAGATATACAGATATATACAATGGGCTTCTTTCAGCTTCCGTCTATCAAATCCACTTTCCCAAAGTGTCACGCAGTGAGACTGATCCCTGAACCATGTGGCTGGGGAGCAAGTTTCTTACCACAAAGCCATCCTTACGCCTATATTGGTTTTCAACTTGATATTTTAGATTTATGAAAGAAGGTAGAACACCTACAAAAATGGCGTAGACGAATTGAAAACAATTTTTGAAACAGGAACTGAAGTTTCGTCTCAAATAAAATTTCACTTTTATCTTTTTCTTAATAAATTTCAATATGGCCGTCAAGAAAAGTTCGAAATTTGGTTTCAAATTTTCGCACAGAGCCAGCAATTACGGGAGAAGGTGCTAAGTCGATTACATCGATGACAATTGTAGCTTTTTTGACCAACTTTGAAATGATGAGAGATAAAGTTGACTCCAGTAGCATTTGAACTCAGAAAGTAAAGTCGGAATAAATGTTGTTAAGCATTTTCTCCGAGGCGGAAACGGTTATTCCGGCTCGCAACCATCAAGAAATGGTTCATAAAGTTAGCAGCAAAAACATATTTAACTTATTTACGGATGATTACTGGAAGTCGAGTCCACATCAACTAACTTTGATATTACCATAGGCTCATCTGATTCGGCCCAAGAAACTTCCATCTAAAATTACTCAGGTCATCATCGTCGTCGTCGTTATCGTCATCATCATTCACATCATCACCATCATCATCATCATCATCATCATCATCATCATCATCATCATCATCATCATCACCATCATCATCATCATCATCATCATCATCATCATCATCATCATCATCATCATCATCATCATTTAACGTCCGTTTTCTATGCTGTTACAGAACAGAATATTGTTTAGCATCAGAATAGAGACATTTACAACTTCTGACAGCATCCCTGCAGCTCCCACCAACCACTCATCTACCAATAATCCCTGCATCGACCACCAAATGAGTACACAAGGGACTCTGCTAAACGCATTCTATGTGTCGTGGGTTATATTTTGTACTTTTGTACTTTTTCAGTTATTTTACTGGGAATATAACATCCCTAGTGCTTCTTTCTGGTACGAAACCAACTACATCCTATCTAGCTTTTTTCTCTTCCTAATCAGTTAAGCTATGATCTTTTTCTGTGAATTTCATGACTTGGTTCAGTAATTTGATGCCTCATTAACTACTTCTGTAATCACCTTACCCTTTGCAGCAGCTGACTATAATGAAACTACACCAGTTGTTGTCAATGACCCATTTCTGGACAGTCTGATTCATTATACCGGTCACTAGGCTATATTCCACTCTACCAGATATTTTAAGTATCTCGGCGCTAATTACTGATGTGCCAAGGGCTTTACCTGAGAGATGGGGGTATTCAGGAGTACAAATACAAAGGTATATGAATAGAACGAGTCCAAATTCTGTAACGTGTGGCAACGATGTCCAATTCCACGAATTTCTCCAATTTATAACCACTGAACTCAATGGTAGTTCCAATCCTCACTGGAATCCGATCACTAAAATATGCAAACCGTGTTCTGTAAAGTATAATTTCAACATCAAGCTAGAATCATTTGTAAAAGATAAGGCTGATTTCTTTGAACAAATGGGTATAAAGAAAGATATTGTTTTAGAAAATAATAAAATGTCCCACGACTATTTCATTTCAAGCATGGCAGATTTAATTGGGTGTACAATTAAACATATCAGTGGCAGGTCAAAAAAAGAATGCTACAAGAAGAAATTAATATTTTCGAAGTTATTTTCTGCTTTCCAAATTCAAGGTTATATTCACAGAGATGCAGTCTTCAATGCTGCGGATTTTGCAAATGCGACAATCTTGCGTCCTGAAACTGTTGTTTCTGTATTCAGAAAATATATAACAATAAACCTGTGATAAATCGAAAAGAATGGAACGATCAACGCAAAATGTATTTCGCAAAGGCTTACCAAACTGTAAGTCCTAAGCTTCTGAAGAAAATACGCGAAAAGTACTATTTAGATTTCAAACTTTTCCACTATGATGTAGAACTAGATAAAGCACATGAACCATAAAGATTTTCTTTAGCTGAAACAAAAAAAAATACAGTCTTTGAGGAACAGATGGCAATGTCAGAATTTATCATAATGAAACAACATTATTAGAGATGCAGAAGTAAATAGCTAGATGACAGAATAATTGATACGGTGTTTTAAGAGCTCACTCATCACTGAACTTAAATCCTCCAATAGATATACCTTGAAGTACAGTGTCTCAGCTGTGAAAGTTGATATAATCTAGATACATCGTATAAAACAGAAATTGAGAATATAATTACGTGTATTACCTAATGTGTATTATATATGTGGGTATGTATATATAGGAATCCCTCGCAATATCACGGTTCACGTATCGCAGTTTATTATTTAAGCTTACGTCGATTCTTTATTTATCATAAAATAAATTTATATTTATCATAAAATTTATCATAAAATAAATATATACAAATTATGAAAATAATTTTTTTTTAAATATTCAGTACAGTGCTATTTCTACTCTGCGGATTTTCCCCTTTCGCATGGTGTTCTACAACATGAAATATTTTTAATGTCTACTTGTGGCTGGTTATCGGTTTGTTCAAATAAAAATTCTTAATATAATTGCTTTTATTATTTTATTCTTTTACATGTTTCAGTAATTACACTGCGGCCATGCTACGACTCCGTCTTGAAGAATCTTTAATCGGATGAATCAACCCCAGAGCTTATTTTCTAAAACTAGGTACTTATTCAATCGGATGGCTAAGTTACGGAGACGTAAACATACTAACACGGGTTGTTAAGAAGAGGTGGGGGAACAAACTCTAACACACACATTCACAAACACAGACACACACACACACACATATACACACACATGCATATATATGACGAGCTTCTTTCTGTTTCTATCTACCAAATGCACTCACAAGGCTTTGTTCGGCCTAAGGCTACAGTAGAAGACACTTGTCCAAGATGTCAAGGTGAACTTGGAAGCATGCGTTTGCGAAGCAAGCTTCTTGCAACACAGTCAAATTCAAAATATAGTATGGAATAATTGTTTTGCAATGCTGCAAGGCTTTAAGATCGCTAATTGTGTACATAAAAACATGTATGTGTAGTAATTCTGGTTATCGAAATGGTGAGATTGCTGAATACAGAAGACTGGAAATGACTCAATAGAATTTAGTCTTTTAAGAACGAGGGTATGATATCTGTCATTAGTCGTCTTAGTCGTAAACTATGCTGACCAGGAGTTAGCCATGTTTAAATATTATTCTAAAGCCTCCTTTTCGACTGGTTGGCGAGATGGTGGGAATCCCTGCGAGTATGAATAACGGTAATTTTTATCACATATTCTCTCACTGAAGAATCTGAGTGTGTGAGTAGTAAATGTATGCAGGGAATGGGAAGGGGATAATATAGGACAATACAGTATTTCGGATAGTTCACGGCATCCAGTTTCTCAAGCTGTATGAGTGTAGACGCTGTTGACCAAGCTATCAACTGCTTAAGATTATCAAGTTTTGTGCTGTTGACTTCTTCTTCAAGTCGATAACACTGGCTCCGGTCTCAACTGCCGGCGTTTCCGCTTAGAAATTGTCCACAGGATCTTGTTTGCACGACGGGGTATCAAGCCCGGTCGTTGCATCGGTCCTTGCATCTCCACCCACAGCTAGATGCTTCAATGAAACCATTTCCTACTTGCCGCTCGATAAGTGTACACAGCTGCACTGTAGATTGCCTTCAAGTAACTCAACCTCTTCTATTGCTGGGTCGTATTTTGAAAATCGCGGTTGTTTCTTCAGAAGCACATTCTGGTAGTGAGAAATTGAGCGGCAGCGAAAACTGAATAGCCTCTCGTGAGGTATGTTGTTAGTGGTTGTATAGAGGAGGGAGCGAATAGAACGAAATACGCGCAGGCAGTGATCTGCACTTTTAGTGCGTCCTTTTGGTGGTCGACTAAAATATGTTATATGCTTAATTCGTTAGCAAAGAATAACTACCAAGACACACAGAGTTCACAATGTCTTCAACAAAAAGTTTATTGTAACACAGTGAAAACGTTTTCATAGAAAAAGAAGTTTAATTCGAACATGTTCATACAAAGAACAATTGAATGCTGAACATTTGGTGGGGTTGACCTTGACGTTGTAAGATTGAAGACCTTGGAGTAACTGAGATAAATGCGGATGATGATGCTTAGCAATATCACTGGCTATCAAAAGGTCATCACCAAAATCCATCCCGCGAACAATTTCATGAACAAACCGCTGGAAAGTGCTGGCGGCATTGCGCAGTACAAATGGCATGAATAAAAACTCGAACAAATGGAGTAATCACGGCTGTTTTCGGTGTGTCTGCCGGGTTCACTGGTATTTTATGGTATGCACGCACCAGGTCAATTTTAGAAAAGACAATGCATCCATGGAGAGCAGATGAAAAATCCCGGAGATGTGGTAAAAGATAGTGATGACATTGAGGCGTCTATAATCACCAATCGACTGGAAGTACTGGTTTCCTTTCTTTTACCACCATGTGTAATGGAGCGGCCCATGGGCTTGTAGAGAGTCTGACAAATCCAAGCTGCAGAATATGTTGGAATTCGGCATGAGCAACCTTAAGTTTATCCGGCGCCAGCCCTCGCAGACGGGAAAAACAGGCGGTTCCTTTGTAGGGATAAAGTGCTTCGTCAAGTGGACTGGCTTGGCTGGTTTAAATGACCAATCCGTTAGCTCAGGAACCGAGGCGAGCAGTGCCTGATAAGAATTTTCAGAAGTGGACTCACGGGAGTAATAGAAGAATTCTTTGTTGGTTTGGTCAACGTGGTTGTTTTGTCCAGCAACCGCTGCCTCTTCACATCCACCAACAAAGGAGTAGTGGTGCAGAAAATCTGCTCCCAGCTTTGGATACGGTAGATCCGCTTATAACGAAAATTCATCTGAATATTCTGCGAAGAGACAAATTCGAAGTTAGAGAGACCCGTCCATAGGTGCTAATAGCAGACTAGTTAACTGCATATAAAGACATGTAAGATAGCTGAAGTTTAGACGTAAACCGTAAAAGCCAAATACTAATACTGACTCTTGTATCAACCATTAAGTATTTGGAAGAGTCGATATCCTTAGCAAAAAAACAAAATGCACGATGCAGAGTATTTCTAGTTGCGAGGACGGATGATGTTTGTCTGTGTCCTAGTTTGCCTGTGTGATATAAGAAAAAGGGTGTATACTTTTGTGCTCTTTCTGACCAAAACGATGATGGTACCAACAGTACCCATCGGTAGAAGTACTGGCACGCTGACGAGAAGAAGAACGATGCCTTGAACGATAGCTATAATTCGCCTGGGTAGAAGAGAAACAAAAGCGACTCAACTGCGCAACCTGCTGCGTTAATTCCTGGATGGCTTTTATGGTATCCACATGGGCTGTCGACAAAATATTTTCGATAGTCTTTGGCGAAGAAGTAGCTACTACTTTGTCTACGGCTGAGGGAGAACTGGAGAGCTCTAGTATCTTATCTGGAGACGTAGTTATCTGCTCCACAGTATTACATTCTTTCGTTGCCGCCGAGATAGAACAGACGTTTGAAGGCAGTCAGGAGAAAAATTATTATTTTATGAGTTCTCCTCTCTGGAGTCGGCGGCCAACTCACGAATCCTACGACCATGGAGAAAGAGATGGTTCAATGATTTATTCCGATAAAAGATGACAGACTTCATCTTCGACAAATTTCTGATCCAATAATGATTGTTATTTGAATTTAGTAATAATAGTTACTAGTATAAGTAACAATAGTAACAATAGCAGTGTTGTGAAAACGACCTGAATAGTGAAGGAGTGTGAACGTGAGCTGCCGTCAAGCCACAAAGTGAAAATGGTGGTCTGGGACCCCCGAAATCTATGTTTATATGTTGACGCTGTTTCAAAAAATCGTGCCCAAGACATCTGAGCAAAGTTCAGTTAAAAGTCAAAGCTTCAGATTAGGGTAATCATTGTCACGACAGATCAATTTAGTGAAAAAGTGGGCTCGTGTAACGCTTGACAAGGTTATACAGGCCATCGAAATCGGAGTGTTTGATGGATGGATGTGCCAACCATGTGAGTGTATACAACATGAGATGATATAAATCTATTGGAGCTTCTAGTATCAGCCAGAGCATTAAGTTTCACACCATTTGTGTGAGATGATTGACATACCCGCTGGAAATGACCGACTTTGTAACAGGCTTCACAGGTTGCATCACGAGCTGGGCACTTGGAACTTGGGTGTTTGTTATAACCATAGAAAAAACATTTAGGAGTAGTGGCCGCTAAATTGGCGCCATGTACAGGGAGGACATGCAGGTTGCATAGCACAAGATTCATTATGAGGAACAACTGCGTCTGTGTAACCTGAGCTTTGGCCGTCTCCAGTGTTCATGTTTGAATGAAGGCCCAATCGAGTTCTAAGTTAGCTGGGCGATATCTATTAATACTCTGTACTGCTGCCGTAGTCTCCTTTAGAGAGATATAGAAATAATAATATTTCTATTTTTGGAAACCAGTAGATGTGTTCCGCTGAATACATATATAAATAAACCTTCAAACAGACAGTCAACAGCGACGCCTGTTGGGTTTGGCTACTCGGCATTGATAAGGGGCAAACACCCCGAAACTAGTCTGTAGATTTTGAACCACAAGGGAAGAGCTGATGACCTTCCCTGTTCGAAGACTGTAATAGACACAGGCTTGTGTGTCACATAGCTAGCTAGAGGCGATAGCCTCTTGGAGCTAATCAACGGCGAGATTCGTGCTATTTTTCTGGACTGCCATGTTAGTTTTGGCGATAACTATTAATACCCAGTACTGCTGTCATAGTTACCTTTAGAGATTTAGAAATAATATTTATATATATATATATATACATATATATATATATA
>NC_068983.1:888130-891633 GCF_001194135.2 Octopus bimaculoides | reverse complement strand
TGTATGTGTGTGTGTGTGTACATATATATATATATATATATATATATATATATATTAAAGGTTATGAAGGGTATTAGAGTCAACCAAACCCAAAGATACAGGTAATACCGAATAAGTGCTGTGTACCGACTAGTTTTGCCCGTCGTTGTAGCAACATGAGTGGGGAATATAACATAGGTCGTATATTAGCGTGTGTATGTATAAAGAAAGAAAAAGATAAAGAGACCAATGGCCAAGTTAGAATTATATTTATGTATAAAGTCTTACAGCTGTTACAGGGAAAATCCAATGCATCCCTTCATCAGAGACAGTAATAGTAGAAGAATGGATTATTACATCTATAAGAGGAGATTTGTAGTAAGAACTGAGAGCGATGCGTAGAAGAAAGAACAAAGAAGAAGAATTACTTGGAGTATAGTTCCATTCCAACAGTGAACATCCATGTAAAGAATCCTTGTGGGTATTTTCCGGAGATAATTGTAGTTGCAAAGGTGGATGTATATCATATCGTATCCAGTGTATTCTGTGCGTTGTTTACTCAAAGGATAGTCCGAATCGAGTGTGAGATGTGTGTAGGATTAAGAGGTCAAGCCTTAAAACAGGAAGGAAGGGGGGAAGAAGTAATTCAAGTGAGAAGTGTGGTAGGTAGTAGTAAGCAGTCTTACGGTCAGTTATACTGACGAGCAGGAAAGAAGAAGGGGAGGGAGCAAAAGGAAGAATATGGGGGTGGAGGTATAAGTTTAGTAAAGAAATGTAGAGAGAAGGAATGTGGGGAGGTAATGTGGAGAGGTAATTAAAAGTAATAGAAGGAAGGTAGCACAATAAAAGAACAGAGTTAGAAGTGATAATTCTAAAAATAGAGTTAAATCTATTTTAAAGATGGTAGAAAGGGAACTAGTTTGCTAACTCGAGTTGGTTGGGGTTAGTGTCAGGCTATGAAGGAACCTGTAAGTGGTGAAGGTGTTGGTAGCTTTCGAAGAAAATTATTAAAGGAAGGAAGCATAATAGGAGAACAGAGTTCGTAGAGATATATTCCAAAAATAGAGTTAAACCTATTTTATAGATGGTAGAAGGGGTACTAGCATGCTAACTCGAGTTGGTTGGGGTTACCTATAGGGAGTTGTGGGAGTACGTTGTGTGGTCATTTGTGCATTTGTGTCTGTGATAGAATTTGAATGTATGGGAAAAACGGTGATTACAGGTGCTAAGTGCTTCATTATATCGATTAAGTAGAGTGGGAGAGTTGTATTTTAAAATATGGAACGCCTCCTTTAAGCAGAGCTTGCAATTTGAGCGCTGGCCCTGGTATGGAATTCCAGAGTCCAGGATGGACCATTTTAAAGTATACTGGGTATTTGTGTTTTTGAGGTGATGAATGTGGTTGGCTGGTGTTGTAGATTTACTGTTTTTGTCATATCTAAAAGAGTGCAAATGGGCTGCGTAGTGTTGTTTGAAATTTTTAGTTGAACCTATGCATGCAGCTGTAGAGTTATGTAGCAGATTGGTTACAGTGCATTTATATATTACGTTATTTCTTACGCAATATGTTTGTAGCGGACAGATTGTCCCGGAGCGACAGTTAAAAGTAGATGAGACCTGGGGGTTGTGCTCTGTGGTAGATGAGGCATCATTGTTGGAGGATATGTTATGTGAGGATGAAGAAGAATCGAGAACAATGGAATTATTGTTATAGTTAGTATTCCCTCCATTGTTATCATTATAGGATATGGTGGTATTATTATCGGGTATATTAGTGGGTTGGGATCTATTGTGGTCGTATTCAAGTGTACGAGTGTCAGTGTTAGATGCACGTATATGAATGTCTATGTTGGGTATATGCATGCGCTGAGTGCTAGTATTACCATAGTTATAGTTGTGTGAGTTTTGATAATAGAGTGAGAGTTTGTGTTTATTAGAAGTTGCTATAATAGGTTCGAAGCTAGGCGTGGTTGAATAAGACAATTTCAAAGTGGATCCGTTAAATATAGAATGGTATTTATGTTGTCTGGGGAAGTTAGAGTCAAGTATTTTGAAGAAAGATTTAGCTAAGTTCCTAGTGTTAAGTGAGAATGGGGGGTGTACCACAGTATAGAGCGGCCACTGCTTTCTTGGGGAGGGGAAGTTCTGTGTATGTTGTAATCTAAGTATTTAGGTGGAGAATAGTTGTCCACATTTTTGGTGTTGCTAATTGCTTTATTTATCTTAGATTTAGCCCTAGTGTTATAAGTGTGTTTGTGGGGTCTGTTGGAAAATGTGGGTGGTTGGTTGCGGTTGTGATGATTGGTATGTCTTTGGGATGTGATTTGGGATAAAAATTGTTTAAGTCTGGTGTTATGGATGTATTTTATTTGTTGGGAGAAACCACTAGCTGCGAGAGCTTGATTGTAGTATGGTGCGTGATTGTTGAAGATTTCTTCGGAAGAGGATAGATCAGATATGTGGGTTGAAATACCCATGACTATGTTATCGAAAGTAGATATGTGGTGATTAGAGCGAACGTTGAGGTATTTCAGGTATTGGTTAGGTTTATGTTAGGGAGAGTATTGTGAGTTTGACAAGTTTAGAGTAACGTCTAGAAAGTTAGCCGTTTTATATATATATACATATATATAGGAAAGAGTATTTGAAAATGCAGAGGTCTTTTAGAGATGTTTATTGACTTAACCGGTTTCACTTTTTAAAAAATATTATCAGAAGTAAAATGTAAAGCTTTGTATAAGCTTTGATGTGGTTATCACAACTGTATTAAAATACGGTTGTACAGTCTTTGATAATGATAAGAAAAAGTTAAAAAATAGAATCTTTGACAATGATAATAAAATGTTAAGAGGGGCACTTTGTTTAAACAGTTTGCATGAAAGTGTTCAAAATAGAAAATAAAATAAATTTATAATCATTTTAAGTTCATCAAAAATCATGGTTATATAGAAGTATATATACAGAAGGAATCATATTTAAGAATTTACACAGAATTTTTAAGGAATGACCAACCTTTCCATCCATCATCTTCTGTCTTGTAATGTGTATAAAAGAAATGTTTGCTATTTTTAGAGATAACGTGGAAGGTTGGTTCGTGGAAAAGAGCAATGTGGAATCAAAAGGATTTTTTTTTTATTTCTTGGCTAGCTTGAACCATGACAGATTGTTGGTGATAAAGAGATAGATAAACTGGAAATTAATTACAGCCATATGACCCCTCCCACAGGGTCCCACGCGACTCTAAAAATTGCAGTTTGTTTTTCTCTTAGCTCTTCTTACTGAAATAGTGACAACATGAAATTCTTCCATCTTCTCGCTGTGTTATAATACTTAAGAAAAAGTTTACTAATATATCTTGTCTACTGGAAATCCATATTTCGTTCAGCTGAAGAGCGTACGGTATTTAAATTGATGTAATGATTACATTGTTCAATTAAATGGAACTGAACTGCTTGAAACGGTCGTACTGCATTACTACTTGAAGTCGTGCAACTAATTTTGATTATATATATATATATATATAT
>NC_068983.1:886273-887070 GCF_001194135.2 Octopus bimaculoides | reverse complement strand
GCGTACGTAAATTTCATCTGTCTAATTGGCTATAGAAATGCTTGTGCAAAAGAACTTTTTGCGCTGCCCTGATTATACATAGCAGAGTAATCCCTTTTCGCAGTAGCTAGGACGGCAATTTGTGATGAAGCAATTGCTGGCGGTCTGTTGCTACACAGTTTTGCCAGAATTTTATCAGATTGGGCAGAAGATGTTGATGCACCATTTTGCATTATGTTCAAAGTAGCTTCTGGAATGTGGTGAATTGCTGCAGTCTGTTGCTGTCATTTTAAACCGGTTGCTTTCTTTCCCCAGCAAACTCTCTTCTTTGGAGGCAAAATCTATGTATATATTAAACAGAACAACAAAAGTTATAATAGATTGTAGGGTCGGTACTTTTTACATATCAGATTAACACCCGCACGATTACCCAACCCTTATCCTAAACTTAATCTTAACACTAACCCTAACACTAACCCTGAACCCTAACCCTAACCCTAAGACCCTAACCCTAAACCCTAACCCTAAAACCCTAACCCTAAAACCCTAACCCTAAAACCCTAACCCTGACCCTAAAACCGTAACCGTAACACTAATCCTAACCGTAACCCTAACCCTAACCCAGACCCTAAAACCCTAACCCTAACACCCTAGTGAAAATCGAGGTATATTTACAAAACATTGACGAACATGAGTTATATTTTACTTAATGCTTGTGTTCTTGCACGTGTATGCGTTTTAGAGAGCAAGAGAGGAAGAGGTAGAGAGGAGGGGAGAAAGGAATAGAGGTAGTTAAAAGTTTTCTTATGACGGCTTCT
>NC_068983.1:885785-886263 GCF_001194135.2 Octopus bimaculoides | reverse complement strand
GCATAGAAAATTTCATTAAAACATATTCATTTTTCTGAAAGTTATGACCTTTCAAAGTCGCGGGGTACAACTCTGTAGTTATGCAACATTGACGAACATGAGTTATATTTTTGTGAATAATTCTGTTTACTTGCACGTGTATGCGTTTGAGAGAGTGAGAGAGGAAGAGGGGGAGAAATGAATAGAGAACGAGAGCAATGTGTATGCTGTTGTCACAGATCACGTATGTGTGGTTGTGTGTGTTTTTACGTAACAACGTCATGAAAAATAGGTAAAGAATACTGAGAGTAAAGTTTAATCTATGACGTTGTATGTATCACTTTCTCTCTCTGTTGAGCGCGTGTGTAAGAACGCCGTTCCAGGTAGAAGGGAAGAAATATAAAAGTTGCTAGAAACAACACCCAAATCTCCCTTAAATCACACAAAGTAAACGGAATTTTAAAAATCTAATTACTGCACTGGAAAGTTCACATCGAGA
>NC_068983.1:883632-884847 GCF_001194135.2 Octopus bimaculoides | reverse complement strand
TATATATATATATATATATATATATATGGAGAATTCACAAAAAAATATCAGACGAAGACAGGTGGTGTAGAAAACATACAGATGTATGAGTATAACGCTCGGGAATTGAAAAAGTCTTTTCGAGCCTACGCTCTTCCACAGAAAGGAACACAGAAAGAAACAAGGAAAGAAAAAAATGTGTGTAATGGTTAGCAATATATCATGGTGAATATGTGTGTGTTATAATTAAGCTGGACAGCAAACATTAAGGCAAGGCAAATATCTCAAGTCGTATACAATCTTATTACTGCAAAAAATTCTAAATCTTTCAGCTGTTTCTGAGATATCCCAGAATATGATATTCCATTATCAGAGACAAATAAGGAAAAAAAATGAAGCCCTGGAAACCATTTAAAAAATCACCAAAGACATACGTACACCTACCACAGGGGACATAAAATTGCGACCCATTATAGCTGGCCAAGCCTGTGAAACACACAGACTAAATCTATTTATGTATATCCTCCTGAACCCTTCTTTAAACAAATCAAATAGTTATATCAGAGATGACTTGGCATGATATATCACCTCCCACAAATGTCAAGCGAGAAACAATCATGGTAGGTAGGTGGGTAGATAGATAGATAGATAGATAGATAGATAGATAGATAGATAGATAGATAGAGACATTTCTTTTATTAGCCACACAGGGCTCAACAAAGATGGGACAAATACAATGGAGAGCTTTTCTTTTTGGGAGGGGGAAGGAAAAAAAGGAGGGGTGTGTCGTTCAAAAGGTATCGTAGGAAGGGAAAAAGGGGGGAATTCGATCAAAAGGGATCGAAAAAAAAGCGATCAATAGGGATCGTGTATCACAGTAATGTTCTCGTGTAAAAAGAGGGGAGGACATTATAGGTTTAGCCGTGGAAAGAAAAGCCTACGGAAAAGACCACGGTAACCTTGGTCAATATTGTCATTGAAGAAACTATAACAGTAAGTGACTCTCTTTTGCCTTTTTGTTTTTTTTTTCTGGATTTTTTTTTCTTAGTTCATAGGGTTATGCTCAAGGTGGCTCCGTCATTCACACGTGCCATCCTTGCTACATTCACCCATCTTTTTTTAAAGCATTCACTAGACAAGACTTCCCTTTCTACTATCACCTTCCTCTTCAGGTGAAACTTGAAGAAGCTGATGAGAGATTGCCCAGAGAGGAAAGTCTTTGTCTCTAGACCTTTC
>NC_068983.1:882575-883181 GCF_001194135.2 Octopus bimaculoides | reverse complement strand
GCCCAGGTTCGCCCCGAGATCGTCGTCGTACCTTCCCTCCACTCGTCATGGAGACGAGCTGCGGGAAAGCGCGCCGCACAAACGGTGACCACACCTGTTCACCGCTGTCTACGTAGAGCCGAAGATGTCGCAGTCTCAGCGCGTGTCTGCGCATCATCAACCACGGCATGCCCAGTCCTCCTTTTAACGGGTGTTGGCAGCAAACGGATCGCCTAACCATCGGAACGCTTTCTTTCCACAAGAAGCGGAAGGGGATGCGCTCCAGCTTGGTGATGGTAGGGTCGGGACAAGGGACGACGGTCAGGTAGTAGATGACGGATGCGATGTACTTGTTCGCCACCTCCGCACGACCTTTTAGGGAAAGCTTCCTCTCGGCCCATTGCCGGGCTAGAGTGGCCACCCTTCTCGTTATCTCGTCCCAGTTCTTCTCCGTTTGGAGGTCTGGACCAAACCAGACCCCGAGCAACTCAACCGGACCGTCAGTCCAACGTCCCACGACGGAGGCGCTGCTTGACGGCATGGGCTTGCTTCTCCAGGTGCCGAGCCGCAAGCCCACTGACTTATCCCGGTTGATTTTCGCTCCCGTTACCGCTTCGTAGTCTCTCA
>NC_068983.1:878774-882213 GCF_001194135.2 Octopus bimaculoides | reverse complement strand
TAGATAGATAGATAGATAGATAGATAGATAGATAGATAGATAGATAGATAGTTAGATTATCGTATTACAACCTTTATTTAACTGAGGAGTCAAAATGCTTCGTGAGAGATACATATATATATATATATATATATATATATATATATATATATGCGCACGTACACACACACGTATATTGTTGTCCCTCTACAAATAAAAAAAAAACACATAATGATGATCGAAGCAACACAAAGTTCAATCACTAAAAACATAAATGACATGATGGAACTTCTTTATTGGCCTGGACTCAAACAGGTGAAGCTCTATTCTCTGCAGCCCCGCCGAGAGCGATACATTCCACTGTGTGGAAAATATCTCACCAATATCATCCAAACGATATAGGTATTATGTTTACAAATCACATAAAACTAGGCCCCCGTGCAATGCGTCCCCTACAAAAGTCGAGATCACATCACATAAGAACATTGCGACACAATTTCTTCAATGCAAATGGTCCTGAACTTTTCAACGTTGTCACGAAAGAAATTAAAGTAGAAAAGGACCTCACAACTTTCAAACGGTACCTGGACAAATTCCTCCAGGAAATACCGAATAAACCACATACAGCTGGATACGTCTCAACCAACATCAATTGTCTGCTTGAGTGGTCCATGGTGACTCGAAATAATTAATTAAAAGACTTTTCCAGGTGGTGCTATTGAGTCAGTCATGGCTTGGGCCGATGATTGTCGAAACCTATCTAAGTTATATATATGTACTAATGATTCTGCCAGGTAATGGTCTTAGCGATTTGTAAATATTGATTTCAAATTTTGGCACAAGGTCAGTCATTTCGAAGAAGTAGATAAATCGACTACATCGATTCCCAGTGCTCAACTGGTACTTATTTCTTCGATCCCGAAAAGGTGAAAGGCAAATTCGACCTCGGCAGAATTTGAACTGAGAACGTAAAAGGGGACGAAATGATGGTAGGCATCTTGTCCGGCGTGCTAATGATTTGGCCAGCTCGCTGCTTTAGCTATTTGTAAACATTAGAGAAATAATTTATATGAATTGAAATACAAAACTATTTGACAGCAATGTAGTGTGTTATGTCTTATAAAAATATATATAGCATGTACGAGTGCTGGTTACCATTTCCTGAGATGTATCTGACGCTAGACGTTGTGGAAATTTCGGATGATAGTCAGAACCAACAGAGGTTATTGACCAGAGTTACCAAAGTACGGAACTCTAGAAAGAAACACAACACTTTCCTGCGAAGCACCCATTTAATATATTCCCCCGTCTTAACTTTATGTGGATAAGCAATGAGAATAGTGACGAAGTATTTTAAATTTTTGAACTCTTATAAAATAATATTTTTTTTAAATTCTTGAATCTTTTCGGTTGCTTTCACATTGTTGGTAATTTTAAAATTAAATTAACATTACCTAATTTGATATAAATTTCTTTTTTTTTTTAATGTGACAGAGGCTCCAATCCACTCCCAAGGCTTTGGTCGGTCAGATGTTATAGCAGAAAACACTTTCTCGAGTTGCTAGGCAGTGGAACTGAATCCAGAACCATGAGTCTGGGAGACAAACGTCTTACCACACAGCCAGACCTAGATATTCTTCACAATTATATTTTAAGAAACCAGCATCTGTCGTCCCTGCTTTGACATCATTCTTCATCAACTCTAATTTTGTATGCAATTGTGCTAGAATCACCATTTTTGGTACTAGTAGTTGTTTATTTAAAATGTTCTTTGATGCGTAAATGAGAATCTTTGTGAGAAGCGAATTTTTCCTGTGTTATTGCTAGTCACGTGTTCTGCCATTCACATTGGAAACATGACATCTTTCTTTAACCTAACCACTGGCACCTTACAAATTACACAACATTCATGCTTATTGGCCACGTTTATTTATATTTTTCACTTTAGAAGTAATTTCATCTTTACTCTATAAATTTCTTTGAAACGAATATAGTGACATACTGGCATTGATGCATACACATTGTCAATCTGAAGACCAGTCTTCAAATAAAATAGATTAATCAATGATTAACGTCCTATCTCTGGTTTAATAATATTCGTTACCTAATAACATAATATGCTCCCAAATGCAGCAACAGGAGATCATTTTAAACAGTGAAACTAAATCTTTCTGGCTTTTCCCATACCAAGTGAAGGAGGTGCTGAATAAGGATAAACTGTTACTCAATGGTATTCAGCGGATAACAATAGAAAATTATGTAAAACTGTGATTTCCATGCTTTACAACACGCATTAAGTATGCAACCAAGGGAAATCATTGTAATACAACAATGAAACCAAGATACGAACTCGAGTCGACAGGTAACTTAAAAAGGTACCTGTTAAACAAAGCGAAAATGTTTTTCTCTTCTTCAGAATCAAACTTTTCCTCCAATGTATCAACAATGGTATACACAGCTGTTTTACTCTTAACTTGAATCTCTAAAGAATATCCGTTTCAAAATCAATCTCTAAGTGTAACAAAAAGAAAAGAAATATGATAAATACAATACAGATCAATTATTGGAGAAAAATCCGGCAGATTTCAATAATGAAATATAATTTAATCTTTCGTTTCGTATATTTTCTCTTCAGATTTTTTAAACTAATGATGAAAGATAACTATCATATGCTTCCTTATGGTTTCTTTTGTGTTTCTTTCCAAAACATGTCCAAGATGTATATCAAGTTTTAATCTTACTTGAAAAATGTCTTTCAGAGTATAAAACCGTCATCAGAGACTTTTGTTACCATTAATCACAATGTAATAAAAAGACTGTAAAAACGGAAGATGAGAAAAGGGTTTCAAGAGGAGAATGATGATGAAGGAGATGAAGAGGATGATCGTGATGATGATCGCGATGATGATTATGATCATTGCCGTGGTTAACAACAGCAAGAACAACAAGCAGAATGAGAAGGAGAAGAACGGGGAAGGTAGGAGAGGAGAAAGCAAAAGACGCAAGGAAAGAACGAAACGCTTCAAGTTTTCAACAACGGCAGCTGAAGACAAACTAATTTTCTTTGCAAAGAAATACGTTTGTATTCCTCATTAAATATCATTTGTCAGGGTAAGCATATAGTTTTGATATTTGGTGTGCGTGTGTAATATATATATATGTGGGTGTGTGTGTATATATATATATATATTCACACACACAAGAATTTTAATGAAGATAAGGCTCCAGCATATAGAACAACTGCTGTTTCGCTCGTATATCAGCCAGAGATTTATATTAAGACATCTATGTCTTAATATAAATTTGTGGTTATTTGAATGGAATAATACTTCATGTGATACATCTGAATTATGAATTTGCTTGTCTGAATGTTTAAGACCAATATCTGAAATTTTTATCTTATACTTATGTATATATTTTAATATAATATGTCTGTATATATATATATATATATATATAT
>NC_068983.1:877616-878698 GCF_001194135.2 Octopus bimaculoides | reverse complement strand
GTGTGTTGAAACAGATGTTGTTGTACTTGGGGATGGTCATATTGCCAGCTTAGCCAATAAAAACACACGCACGGTATATTTGGTGTTAATTTGCTTCAGCTTTATATTACATTACATTACATTAATCCTATTTCGGCCAGAGTTCTTTCGTCACCCTCCTGTGACCTCATCAGGGGTCCTTTGTTTTCTTCTTTCTTATATGTATCCCACCTTGCTAACTATCAGCCGTTTTGTATTTTGTATTCCTATTGTATGTGTCTACGCATGCGTATCCCTCAGAGTGTTTCTATGTTTTGTAAGTGCATGTGTGTGTATGGGGAGTGTCTGTATTGTCTATATCCTCTGTTAATACATGTTCGTTTGTATTTGTTTTTATTTATCTATTTGTTCATGTGTGTGTGTGTGTGTGTTTTCTACTGTTTTTATGAAGAAGTTTGAAACAATCAAACGCAACGATAGGAATAGGATTTGCCCACTCTATAGGAGCAAATCATGGAACACCATAGAAAGGACTAAGAAGAAAATAGGGAAGGCCAGCTCATGGTATGATAGCCACAAATACCAGAGCGTCATGTTCGTCGACACCACCCCTAGAGGCGAGCTGGCGTACCGCTTTAGAAGGGCCCTAGACAAACTTAAGCTAAGAATTAAGGTTGTTGAAAGGCCAGGCAACCCTATTAAATCCCTTATCAGTAGAACATACCCCTTCAGTAGAAACCCTGCACTGATAGGAACTGTACCGTACGTAGATTTAGCCCACAAACGAACTGTAAAGCCAGAAATGTGGTCTATAGTATAAGATGTACAGAGGGACGATGCAGAAATAAGACAATGATATATGTAGGCGAAAGAGCAAGGAGCATAGGGGAGCGGGCAAACGAACATTGGAGGGAACTTAAGGAAGGGAAGAGCTCATCAGTTCTGTAGCAGCACGCTGAGCAAGAACATGGAGGCTCAATCAACAACATAGAGATTAAAATCTTATCCACACATAGCAGAGACGCAGCACTTAGACAAATTACTGAAGCTACACACATAATAGAAGAGGAACCTAGCCTGAATAGGAAACTAGAATGGAACAC
>NC_068983.1:869332-876963 GCF_001194135.2 Octopus bimaculoides | reverse complement strand
ATATATATATATTATATATATTATATAAATATATCAAACTTGTATGTGTGTGTTGTGTGTATATGCACACACATATATATAGAGAGAGAGATGCATATATATTTACAATTATCACAATTATATATGTATATATCTGTGTATTTGTTTGTCACACATGGTAGCCGCGTGTACATACACGCTGAGAGATATCTACAGTATTATATTTTTGCCACAAAAAAAAAATCACTTGATTCACCCACACACATACATACCCATACCCATTCATATGTTTACGGGCGTATCCATACATAAGTTTGTGTCTGATAAAGCGTATCTCTGCAGATGTTTGCAACTTGAAGCACACGAAAAGATAGTGCTTATTTAATGTCGAGCTTTTAAATAGCTTTCATTTTGTAATATATAAGAATGTCTTCCTTGCACAATGAATAATACACGTGTGCGCGCGTGCATATGTTTACAAGAGGTTGACAGTGACAACGAAGTTTTGTTCTTCACTAACAGCAAAAGTTAGTAGAGATTTTGCATCAAAACTTAAAAAGAAGGCTCGTTCTTTCAGTGGTTTGGATGTGGCACTGATTGGGATAAACATAATACAATCAACGATCGTTTATCCAGGTTGTTCTTTTAATCCCCAACAACAATCTAACATGAGAACAAAAATAGGAGACTAGTAAAAAATTGTCAACTTCAATAGCACTGAAGTTCCCTCAGCCACCACCTTCCATTTTCATTTCAAAACACCTTGGCTACATTTTAATTACAAATTTTCCACCTCGCCAAAACAAATGACTTCGTGCATGTACTGGAATTAATTGCCAAGAATTTCATGGTAATGTGATATCAGACATTATAAGAAGGAATGTAAACCAGACATGAGGAATAGGCCAACCTTTACACCAGCCGTTAGTTTTAAATCACATCTGGCTGGAACGTTACACTTCAGAGATGTTAACAATGAAATATTTAAATGATTATAGCTTTCTTCCTTGTCATCAATAGATTACAATGACATCACCAGCAGACTTTTTTCTTTTCCTTATAACAGTTTTAGAATATTAACGGTTCTAGAAAAGTTTTGAATGCCCTTATTCCTAAGACTTTCGTTGCTAAAATTGTCGCTTCTTTTACTAAATAATGATTTTAGAAATGAGAATGTTATTTGGATAAATTTATGTGTCGGAGATTTCATTATTAATGAAATTCCATCTTGAACAAGCGAAGCGTTGACAGGATTTCACTATAAACTACTTTTGCGTGATTAACTTGTGAAAAATCAGTCAAGTATATTGGGTGTCTCGGAGCTGAATCTACCAATTGTTGCAAAAGCCTGTGGTCATTGTTTCTTATTTCCATATCAAAGACAATTAACAGTTTTAAAAACCGCAGATACATGCCAAAATTTCTGTAAAGCTCCAAGATCTTTGATATGTCTAAATAATAGTTATCTAGATCTTCTATCATATCACAAATAAGACACTAAATTACTAAATACGAAACGGTAATGAATACACAAGTCCTAGAGTCCTTTCTGTGAAACTTTACGTCAACACTAGTTAAGTGAATTTGATTTACATACATACATACACACACACATACATACATACCTACATATATATGTGTGTGTGTGTGTGTGTGTGTGTGTGTGTGTACATGTGCATATAGACACATGCACGCGCACTCACACAAACACACATATATATGAATGTCTGTACGTGAGTAATCATGTATATATAAGAATTTATTACTTCAAACATTATTTTAATCATCAGTGTAGTAGCAAGCCAAAGATTCGTATTTTTTTTTCTGGTGTTCAGTGTTTTTCGAATATTCCCAATGATCATCGCCACCCGTTACAAACACATCACTACATATCCGAAGTAAATTAACGGAAAACATATGAATGCATTACCAATAGCATTTACAACAAGTTGTTAATGTAATTTTGTTTACTACATTTTGTCTATAATTTTCGATTTGTTTAAATTAAGTTTCAACACAATCTGGGAACTACATACAGTCAACATTATTATACAAGTGTGATCAATTAATTCTGAAACAGTATAAAAGGCGTCATTAACCGGAAATGTTCAAACACGTTTGACGCCATAAACATTTGTCCGTAATATTTCACTTGTTGCTAATTTCCGTTGATACCTTTTATATATTTCACTAATGAGATGTCTACGAATGTAGCAATATTTCTACCGTTATATATTGCCACGTAATACTTGTATATATCATTTATTCATTATCATCTTTGACTCGTATAGAACTCGCCAAAATCTTACATGTTTCTATAGTACAAACGGCGACACTTGGTTAAATTAAATGAGAGAATATAGAGAATATAGAGACAGATAAAAAGCAATAAAGTAAAGAGAGAGAGAGGGGGGGGAGAGAGAGAGAGCGAAAGAAAGAAAGGGAGACAAGACAGACCGTATTCATGCAAATGAAATGGAGTGGAATCTATAGGTGGTTGATTTTGTATGCCTTTTTTGAAACGGTGCTGTTGATAGCAATCGCACTGACACATCAAAAGCAGGAAACGACGATACATAAAGTAGGGATATTAGACATCAAGAGATCTAGCAATAGAGAGACTCTGTTAGTATTCACCGAAGAAGGCAAAAGACGTAGTGATGAAAGATATTTTTGTCTCATCTTGAAAATTGGAGTTAGAAATAGAGGGGTTCGAAAAGCGGACAGTAGTGGAAGAAAGGAGGGATGGAAGCAGAGCGTTGGTGGACTGAGAATGAAATCTGACGATGGAGAGTCAGAAACTGAGAGAAAAACGGGTCACTGATCAATAGAAGACGGATTCAGAGACATTGCTGTTGGGAGCGGTGAATAAAATGTCACGTTTCCTCATGCAAGGAAAATTCCGACAGAGAGTAAAAGACTGCATTAACGGTAGTCAACATAGGAACTATAAAGTCTCCCGTAGTTAATAGTTTCTGTACAGACTTTCATCTTTTGGAATTTATAGTAAACTACATAGCATCTGATGAGTGTTTTATATTGTACAGTCGGCTATATGAAACTGTACACTCTTTCGTAGTTTGCAGTTGACAATGAAAGCGTATGGGCTTACAATTGTAGCGAAATCTGCCTGAATATGTATAGCCTTCCATATTTTTCAATGCCCGCATAGTTAGTATTGTAGCCTAAACAGGACAATACCACTGACACCGTTCGAACAGTTTATTAATATTGCAGTGCCATGAAATATATCACTTATTGATCTGTCACATTTGATTTACAACGGTTCCTCCTTAATGGTACCACTCGCATATATTGTCTTTCAGTGTACAGCTTATTAAGCCAATAAGAAACGACCGTCGTCGTGTTACTATAGATACACAAACTGATGAATAATCGATGAATAGCGATCATAAATTTTAATGCCATATTTTACCATAGACATAGTATTGGAGAAGAGGGAAGAGGAGCGAATGGCTGGTGTGTCAGCCACCTCCTCATACCAGCTATGGTTGCAAACATTTTATTGGTGTTCAGAATTTAATTAACGTCTCTTTTCTATCAGAAATGCAGGTTTATTTTTTAACATTAGTTGACAGAGTGGTGAGTGAACAGATAGGTTGTTTGGTCAAGTGAATGAAGAGATACAGGTTCAGATTTTGCCTTGACACGGCGTCATTTTAATGACAAAAGGGGAATCCATGATGTGTTGGAATTCATCTGTCCTCTTCCTAAAAAGCAACGAAATAGCTCCGAAAACGCATCTTACTGATTGGTAAATCACACAACGGGTAATGAGGGATAGCATTCCCCGGAAATGTAAGGTTGGCTGTGACTGGAATATTTTTCGTCGTTAGTGTTGTACTGTAACTTGGACCTAAACCATAACTATTGCTAAAACTAATACTACAACTATCACTACTACTACTACTACTACTACTACTAATGCGAGTGATGGCAAGAGGAACATTACAGGTTCCTACTTCTCCGCAACTATAGACAGAGCAATTTAGTACAACTGTTGTGTTGGACACTTTCGATCGGCAAAAATACGTGATGCATTTTGTATTATTATTATCATTTTATTTCTCAGAGCACTCGACTTCAATTGCTGGAGTTAATTTTGTAAGAACAGACAACAATCTGCTGTCAAGAGTTCCACTGCGTCTTATACAATGATTCTTTCAAGTACCAACTTCAACTTCCATGTTGTCCCCGTTAAAGCAGTTTCCTGAACACGTTCTACTGCCATGTCAATCCTAGTTTCTCCAACAAATTTCTCAAACCTGGTTCTTAATTCTCCCACTGCCCCTACAACAACTAAGATGACAGTTACTTTCTTCATTGCTCACTTTCCCACAATCTCACTTTTTGTGGTTTGTACTTCTCAATCTTTTCCTCCACCGAGGTCGACTTTGATTTTCATCTTTTCGGCGTCCATAAAATAAGTATGGCTTTCGATGTAACCGATTTATCATGTTCCCAGAAACTGTTGCTTCGCGCCCAAATGTGAAACTATTATTATTATTATTATTATTATTATTATTATTATTATTATTATTATTATTATTACCAAACTGAAGTAGATTCAGATGATTATTTTGAACTTGTGGAAGACACACGAAGTGTCGAAGTATTGTTCATTCGATAACAGTCACGCTCTTCTTATAGTTTCTTTATTATTATTATTATTTTATGTTTGACTTGTTTTGCATTTGTACAAGTTGGATCCAAGTCTCACCCAGAGACCTCAAGAGACAACAAGTTATAAGTTCATTATTATTATTATTATTATTATTATTATTATTATTATTATTATTAGTATTGCCTTTGCACAGCTTCTAAAACTGTAGATGTACTACGGTGTCAGCTATTCACTACCAGGGAACTAAGTTGACACCTCTTACTTTTAGAGCACCATCCGGAGTATTCAGCTGTTCCAAGCAGTGCTGTTTTCTGGAAGTGCTCCACCCTTATTGCAGCCCATATTTGTTCCATGTACTTCTCAAGATTTTTACTCACTGTTTCAAGGAGTCCGAGAATTGTTAGTGCTAGAACAACTTTTTTCATCGACCAAAACTGCTTAACTTCCCAAGCTAACCTGTCATGTCTCTCGACTTTTCTTTCTTCTTTATCGCATACCTATTTGACAGCTGAGCATGCTATGTCTATGATCCAGCATAGTTTGTTTTCTTTCTCAATTAAGACTATGTCCGGTTTCCTATTCTCTATCTCATGGTCGCACTGAATCATAAAATCCCATAGGATCTTTGTATTTCTATTTTCGACGATGCCTTCAGGTTTGTGGTCGTACCAATTTTTTGCTCTGTCAAGTCCATACTTACTGTAAAGTGTCCAATGGATAAGCCTGACTGTATTGTCGAGGCGTCTCTTGTATTCCTTCTGGGCTAGTGGCGCACATTGACTGGTAATATGCAGTTTCACCGTTTTGTCCACAGATTCTACACTTATCACTTTCTGATGTGTTATCTATTCTGTATTTTATGTAGTTTGGTCTTAGCGCTTGCTCTTGGGCAGCACAGATTAGAGCCTCCGTTTCCGGTTTAAAATCACTTTTAGTCATCCACAGCCATCTTTTTTCTCTGTCTGTCTTATCTTCAACATCCCAATGAAATTGACCATGCCTTCTTTTCTTTATCCTCCTATTTTCAGTTTCATTCGTTTTCAATTTCTTGTGTAGTGCTTTATCTTTGCAATCTTTCATCCTACGCAAGTCTGACCTTCCTACTTCTAATAATAGCGGTTCTGTGGCATTTTTTACATACCATGCTATGTTGTTTTCTTCTGCTCTAATGCTGTGTTCGCATCCAATAAGTCCTTTTACCACTCATTTTCTTGGTACATACTGGTCTGTCTGTGTGGGTGAAGTGACTCATATCTAGTTAGCAACTTACTTGTCTTTTTGTCTAAGCTATTTAGTTCGTCTGCTGTCGATGCGATTACCCCTGCTCCATATCTAAGGAGTGAAGCCACCCAGGTGTTGATAGCTTCAATCTTATTACGTCCATTTAATTTCGACTTAAGAATCAGTCTCAGTCTGCGCAAGTACTCCACCTTAACTTTTTCTGTCATATATTTCTCCATCAGTTTATCGATTTCCAAAATCCCCAAGTACTTATAGCCCGCCTCTTCTATCTGCTTCATAACCTCCACAGACGGCATCGTTATCCCGTCCATACATTTGATTTTGCCTCTCTTCAGTACTAAGACACCACACTTTCTCAGTCCGAACTCCATTCTGATATCAGCACTGAAGGTATATACCGTATCAACGAGGGAACTGACTTGGGCTTCATCTTTACTACAAAGTTTGAGGTCATCCATGAATAACAAATGGTTGACGTTTTGTTGGTGGCCTTTCAATAAATACCCAGCTATCCTCAGAATCAGTGTCAGTGGTATCAAGCACAGTACAAAGATCAGTGGGGACAGGTAGTCCCCTTGGAGGATGCCCCTCCTAATTTCTACTATCCCTAAACGTCTTCTGTATGGTGTCAGGTCCGTCCTCCATTTCGCCAGACTTTTTCCAAGCAATCGCTCAACATTCGATGCAATCCCAAACAGGTTCATACACTCCTTAATCCAAGAATGTGGGATCATATCGTACGCCTTATGATAGTCGATCCATGACATGACTAAGTTACTTCTGCTCCTCTTGTAGTCTCTAAGTACAGTTTTGTCTATCAGGATCCTTGGTACCTCTGCATTTACGCTTGAAACCCTTGTGCTCATGTGGCGGGACTCCATTTTATTCCAAATGTTCGTACATTGACACTGCGGGTATTCCAGTCAATAATTTACAGGACATCGACCTGTAATTGTCTACTATATTGTCTTTTTCGATGTCTTTCAAACACAGTACTGTCCTACCCATTGTCAACCACTCTGGTGTTACTTGGTCGGCATTTAACAAGGTGTTGAGTTGTGCAGACATTCGTGCATGACATTCACCAAATATTTTGATCCAGTAGCCTTGAACTCCATTTGGACCCGGGGCCTTCCTGCTACCAATTTTCTGCTGATTCCCTTCACTTCCCTAACTGAAATGACTAATTCTGCCAGTTTTGGACAGACTACCGTTTGTTTCAGTTCTTGCAACCATTCAGCATCCTTCTTGTGTTCCTTGTCTTTGCTCCAGATGTCACTCCAAAACCTTTGACTTTCAATGTTATCTGGTATCAACTTTTCATCTGTACATCCTCCATTTATTTCTTTATAGAATCTCTTCTGTTCTACTCTGAATAACCTATTATGGTGGTAATCCTTTATTCTTTGGTCGTATCTTACCATCTTTATTATTGTTATTTGGTCGTATCTTACTATCTTTATTATTATTATTATTATTATTTATGTTTGACTTTTGTTTTGCATTTGTACAAGTTGGTTCCAAGTCTCACCCAGAGACCTCAAGAGACAACAAGTTAGAAGTTCATGTAGGTGTTATGCCTAGGGTACCATATATTTGGATTTGTACAGTTTTGTTCAAGTGAATGTTTAAGAAACCATAAGAAAATTATGTGTTTGCTTTAAAATTTGAGATCACATAGACAGTATTTTACGTAGGATATGGGCAGTTTCCATGAGCACTATCTTTTGAACTTCAGCCATTTTGGGGTTTCCTGGAATCTGAT
>NC_068983.1:861880-868767 GCF_001194135.2 Octopus bimaculoides | reverse complement strand
ATTATTATTATTATTATTATTATTATTATTATTATTATTATTATTATTATCTTTGCACAGCTTCTAACGCTGGAGATGTACTACGGTGTCAGCTGTTCACTACCAGTGGACTAAGGTAACACCTCTTATTTTTCGTGCACCTCCCGGAGTATCGAGCGGTTCCAAGCAGTGCTATTTTCTTTAAGCGCTCCACCCTTATTGCAGCCCCACGTACTTCGCGAGATTTATGCTCACTGTTCCCAGGCCTCCGACAATTACTGGTACTACTACCACCTTTTTCATCGAACACAACTGTTTAACTTCCCAAGCTAACCTGTCATATCTTTTGTATTATTATCATTCCTTCGTAACACAGTGTAGGTCAAAATGCACCGGAGTCGTTAGTCATCTGTCAGGTCACAACAAAGACCTCAGACACATAATACTTCTCTTAAGATATGCGCTATGCCCAATAAGGTTGCGTTTTGCGAGACATCAATCTTGCATATATATATATATATATATATATATATAGAAAACATTTTCATTCTCCTTCTTCTTGATAATTTGCTTCATCGCAATGAAAACCGGTTAGAAAAAATCTTTATTAAATTATGCTTCCAGTTCAGCATTCTGGCTTTTTTTCATTTTCCTATATATATATATATATATATATGCAAGATTAATGTTTTAATGTTTGACCTTCGTAATGTTGTTCTATAGTGTGAACTCTTGTGACCAATTTTTTTTTTTTTAACTATTAAAATTTTGATTTTTAAATGGACAGTCTTTTCTGAAATGTATTCCTCACATCCATAACATGGATTAGGGTACGGCGCTCTGTTTTGGTTGTACTTTTCCGGCCGGCATATCTGTATTTTTGAGGAATCCTTTTCTTGATTTTTTCTATATCGTGTTTCAGGTTTACCATCTTTCGGCACTCCACTGCCACGGACTGTAAGGTTAGATCTTGGTTCGCTTGATCCAATTTAGAAAGAATTCTTGTCTGAATTTCTGCATCTTCGCTTGCCGTAAGGCCTTATACAAAAATAAGACATCTCAGGTGTAAGTTCTTTGAGTTTAAAACTTTCACACATCTTGTTGACTATTCCTGCGTTTGTGATAAAATCATCATTCACTTTTTTCGTTATATTCCGATACACCATTCGAGTGTTAAATACAGAAGTTTATCACTGACTATGTTAGACAGTAATTCTATTGTTTCTTTAAAACAATATCACTGGGATTTTGGGGGCAATATGAAATTACAGTAACGTTCATGCTCTAACGGAGCAAATTTCTGCAATAACAATCTCACTTTTTTTTCGTCCTACCATGATTTGCAATCTTGCTTAACAATCTCCTCGTACCTTCTGTAGTACGATGCAAAAGGTATACCCTCCTCTGGGTTATAAATGAATTCATTAATAGAGTTCAAAACGCCATCTGGCGAAACGAACTTACCTCACTTTTGGACTTCTTTGATTACAGCTTTAATAATTGTTTTTGTTGTAGTTGTTGCTGCCCTTGTTGTTGAATTTGCGACTGAGCTGCGGCAGCTAGTAGGTCTCCATTATTTAACAAGCTGTATCATGAACAAATTGTTAAATAAGCTACGTGATCTTCGAAACCCTCTCGTCGCCAGATGTTGTAACATAATTTGTTGCGTACAATAAATAAGTTAACCAGACAACAGTAGAAACGATGTAACGAACTAACAAATCTATTTGCGAAACAACACTCAATATTCCTTGTGAAATAACCAACCGACGCCGTCCGACTTCACGGCGAACTCACAAGAACCTCGTTCGACTCCGAACTCCAAACTTTCCGAACTCACTCGGATCGTTACAATTTATACTTTACTAGGACCAGTCTATCTCTCGCAAAAAGGGCGTCAGAATTCTCATCACAACAATGCATCATGCTTAAAACTCTTCCTCCAAGAGCATTGTGAAACCAATAACATCGTTACAGTCGAAAAAGCAGCTGGGAAGAAAGAAGTCTTGGAATGTACCGAGCAACTGTTAATCAATAAAATTGTGATGTCCGAGGTACGGAAGCATAGGAGGAAGCTAATTTCAATGTGGCTAGACTACATGAAGGTCCTTGACTCTGTTCCCCACTCATGGATGCCAGCATCCCTTCAACTTCCTAAAGTTCCAGTGAGCATAGCCAAAGCTATAGCTGACCTGACTTCATTGTGAGCCACCATCTTAAAATCAAGCACAATGAGTGACTGTATTATCACTGATAGAATACAGTATCACAGAGGCATATTCTAAGGGGACAGATTCTCTGCGATGTTGTTTATACTTTCTGTAACTCCCTTGTCATTCATGTTAAGGAAGTCTGAAAGATATGTCATTGGTTCACAATGAAACGGAAATACCAAAATTACACACTATTTCTTTGAGGATGACTCAAAACTTTATGAAAAGAATATGCATAAGACGAAAAAGAGCCTCGACATGGTTACAACATTCTCAAAGCATGTAGGATTGGAGTTTGGTCATGCATGAATATGTTAGCAGAAAGCACCGACTAGATAGTTTCATTTATCATCACAGCAGTATTATCATGAACAAACAACCAGCTTACTACCTCCAGCTTTGAAGAGTATCCGTTTGCAATCCAGGAAGTGGAAGTATAGAAGAGTACCTGATGGACAAAAGGGACAGAGATGCAGGAAAAGCAGTAAAATGTGACAACCGATGCAGTCTTTGTGGAGTTCATATTGAAGATATCACTCACAGGATAAGCAGTTATCCGAAAATGTCATCACGATATTATCTACCGATGAGACATGATGCTGTAGCTTGGATACTCTATAATGAAATCTGTCAGAAGGATAACCCCGAGGACAAAGAAGTAAGAACCCACAGCATGGTGGAAACCATAGCCAATCATAATAAAAAGGAATAGTGGTGGAATGTCCCAGTGAAAACCTCAATAAAATTAAGCACAACAGACCTGATATAATGATTTGGGATAGAGAAGAGAAACTGTGTACAGTTGTGGAAATTAGCTGCTCAGTGGATGTTAACATAAAGTTGATGAAAAACGAAAAAGAGAATGCCTAACTGAACTATTGAAAAATCCACAGTTACTCTATCCAGATTGCAAGTTCCGGTTTATACCTGTAATTATTAGGGAACTGGGATATGTAACACACTGCCTAAATGCCAATCTTGAGAAATTAGGGTTCTCAAGGCCAGGAGAAAGCTGATTTCAAAGACTAGCTGATCCAAGCCATCACTGGAACTGTAAAAATCTATAAAACTTTCCAGAAGTTTATCATTTAACTATACATGAGCATGTTTGATATGCAGGAGAGTATATACATAAAACAAAGCATACAAATCTGCACATATACATACATGCATACATTCATACATACATACATACATACATACATACAAAAACATCCTGTTGTCGATGTTGAAATTCCATAGAAGGAACCTTGAACCTAGGTTAGAAACCGGCTCTTTCTATTTTGGCAAGAAATCTTTAAATAAAACTCAATAACAACATACATACATATGTTCGTACATACATGTATACAAGCATGCAGACATACATATATACATGCATACAATACAAACGCACACATATATGTGCGTGCATGTGTTTATACATGTATATGTTTATATAACTTTGTTTGCTGAGAGCTCTCAGGAATATAGAATTAATTTAGATATTATTTCTATAAATTAGATTATCTATGCACAGACTGCTATATTTTGAATTGCAAACAGATGACATAAACAACGCATTTCTACTCGGCTGCACCAAAATTAAATTTGCAACTGCAATGTCTCTCATCTAAAGACACTAATCGAAACTGGTTTATTCCAAATAGCTACAAGGAAAATTTGGCCGGAAAACATTTATATATAATATTGATTGTTTTAAGAAGTTAACTAAATCATAGCATAGATTCGTAAAAGATCTTCTGAAGTATATACATACATATACTACAGGCGCAGGAGTGGTTGTGTGGTAAGTAGCTTGTTTACCAACGACATGGTCTCGGGTTCAGTCTTAGTGGCTAAGGTGTTGCACTCGCGATCTACCGATAGTGATATCAGTTCCTAGACCGGCTGATGTGTTGCGCTCTTGGGCAAAAGACTTCAATTCACGTTGCTCTGGCATCACTTCAGCATACAATGCACCTGTTCAGACGACGTCGACTTGTTGGAGAGATTGAGCTCATGTGCGGCACAACCAAAGCCCTGCGAGTGGATTTGGTAGACGGAAATTGAAAGAAACCGTCGTATAAACAAATCCTTTGCACAGGTCATTCGGTAAAAAGTTGAACGCTCATAACTCATCTTCGACTGAGGAGTATATCATATACATACATACTTACACACATATATATGTAAATCTTGAAATAAAACCGAATAGTGACATACACACATACATACATACATACATACATACATGCATACATACATGCATACATACATACATACATACATACATACATACATACATACATACATACATACATACATACAAACGCACACATAGAAATGATATAATAATGGAGCCAACATATTCTGCACAGGTAACAGACTTAGTAGGATTTACATTTTATTCTGGTTGTATAAGGAACTCTCCGAACTAGGAATGGGGCCTATACAAGGATGATTCATTTCTCACCCTGTTTAACCCCTCAAACTGGGGCATAGAAAAATCTACAAAAGAATTTTGTAAATTTTTTTTTTTTATGCGCAGGTATTTCAACTCCAATGAAAGAAGGGCATGACTCAATTAACTTTCTTGATGTTAATTTAGATCCTAGTACATGCATATACAGGCCATATCATAAACCGAATACGAGCCTTAGATACATTCATAAAAAATAGCAATCACCCGAAAAGTATAACTCTATCTAAAGTAGAAAATATACAAATCCGCATTACTAACATCTCAACGAACGAAAGAGTATTTAAACTAAATGAAGACGTTTATAATTTCACATTTGAGAAGGCGGAATATAGAGAAAAATCAAAATTCTTTAACGGTGTTAAAAGTGCAAATAATACAAGTAACCGGATGGGCCATCCTGACAATAATCATAATAGTATGCATAACATGAAGAACACCACTAACCAAAAGGAAGAGACAGTAGGAAGAGTTAAAGATAGGAAGTCTGTGCAATTACAATGCAATAATAGAGTACCTAGAAACAAAAAGAACAGTGCAAAATTTACATGATTCTGTCCCAAGTAAAATACTAAGCGGTCCCATTCAGATAGGTGTGACTAATACCTAAGTTCCGTAAATAATACTATACAAATAACTGGTAAATATAATGTCAAGTATAACAGCACGATGCAAACCCAATGCCGTGATAAGAACCAGATGAATAGGTTACACATGTTTACACATTCGGTTGAAATAGAAATACACACCTCAGTAACATGGATACCTCTAACTATATCGAATGGTATTTAATTCCATTCGGAAAACAAATAATTTCTAATATACGAAAATTGTTTTATTCGGAATTGACTAAACAGTTTCCTAAAGACAGTAAATACTATAGAATTTTTAATAAACATAGATTAGCGAAAATCTAGCATATATTATAGCAGCACAAAACGCTGGTGAATTTATCAATTTCCATATGAACAATAACAATAATAATAACCATAATTATAATTACAGATCAATAAATAACAATAATGTCAACATGAGAGGACAAACCATAAGTAACACAACTAGGTACCAGGATATAAACTATGGTTTGAGAACCAATAAAATAGATGAGACCCAAGTGAACTCCCCATTAGCTAGGAAGCAGAAGATGTGACTCACAACATGCGCACTACTCAGAATGTTGTCTATGTGCAAAAGACTAAAAGCTTAGAAGAAAGTCAGGGGAATATAGAAATGTAGGTGAAGTGCATACTGGTAAAAGAAGTAGCAGATCTATTAAAAGCGATTGTGCAAGGAACAAGAGCTGTCCGCTTAATTCTTATTGCAGGTATAAAAATAACGTGTACAGATGTAAGTTTACCTCAGAGCATAGGAAGTACTTCTATCAGTCATTTAAGTTCGTTTAGAAATAGGCGCAAAATGAATACTACTAGCCTTTGTAAGCTAATTTGGGCGCTAAAAGATAGTAACAAAATATTTTCGATTATATGGGAAATAATTAGTAATGCAAAACCTTATAAAATAGGCAATAATATATGTAACTTTGTGAGGAAGAAATAAACCCAATTTTCACTTCTAAATTTACTGTTATAAATGCTAGAGAGGAATAGACTATGAAATGTCTACACAGGACAAAACATACATTTAAACGATTTAAATAAACATACCTTACCATCTATAGTAATTATACTAGTTAAAATATTGATTGTGATAATTAATGAAGCTTATGCAAATGATACTAATAATAACAATATTAATTTAGGGTATAAACCAAAAATATGTGAAATAGCTCTGAAATTCCATACAGTAAAATATAAACAAAACTTACAATTAATCATAATATAAATAAAAATTTTAAACCACGATTCAACTGTAATACCAGTAAAGGTGATTATAGGACCAGAATTCAATTCAATTGAAAAGTAACGCTATCACCTTCAACTGAATACCAACACAGAAAGCTTGTTTGAATTAGTTCTCTTTGAAAATGTTGTAAATGATGGACCTTTGATTAAAGTGCAGCGGCTTGGATGCATAATTGCCTACAAAGCAATGTGCAGTTGCTGCAGGAGAGACACGTGTTGGTCATTATATATACTGTAGGAAACATTTTAATAAAAAAAATTCTGGATGTGAATTATTTCCACTCTCCTCTTGGTTTTCAATTATATATGCATACATACACACACACACACACACACACACACACACACACACACATATATATAACGTGTAGT
>NC_068983.1:861544-861745 GCF_001194135.2 Octopus bimaculoides | reverse complement strand
TCCCCTTCTATCAATGTTCACAGAACACCTCAGTACAGCAAAGAATGAATAAAGAGGCAACTTTCATCAATAAATATCTTCCACAACTCAATATGAACACATAACTTAATACAGAACACTACTAACTTTTCAATTAATACCACTAACCCCAATACATCCCATACACCATTCACATTATAGATCTACATCTACCCTAATTAC
>NC_068983.1:860682-861534 GCF_001194135.2 Octopus bimaculoides | reverse complement strand
TAAACAAGGTGAAATATTTAAGATTAAATCAAATTTCACCTGTGCCTCGGGAAACCTAATCTATGCCATTACATGCTTAGGGTGTGGTAATAATTATATTGGCCAAACAGGAATATCACTCAGTCGAAGAACCATTCTCCACAAAGAACAAATCCGTCACCCACAAAACAGACAGATATAGGTCAGTGAACACATAGAAAGGGGTGCTAGAAACCTTAATCCCAATTTCCTAATTTTCCCCTTCTATCAATGTTCACAGAACACCTCAGTACAGCAAAGAATGAATAAAGAGGCAACTTTCATCAATAAATATCTTCCACAACTCAATATGAACACATAACTTAATACAGAACACTACTAACTTTTCAATTAATACCACTAACCCCAATACATCCCATACACCATTCACATTATAGATCTACATCTACCCTAATTACACCAAATCCAGAACTACTTACCTCCCTAACACATACGGACTTTTATTTTGGCTGAAAATAAACGGGAAATTTGAATGTTCATTCTCCTCATTTTAATATCTTTCTTGACACTCCAAGAAGCCAAGAAATAAACTAAACCATGACCATCATGTGGCAGCTGAAGCAAGATTACCAAAAACATGATCAGCCATTATTATGATTGACCGTTGACTGAACACTATTCAATTTTTTTTCTCCGTGTTTTTCTCCTTGTCTCCGTATTCTTTCTGTTGAAGAGCGTAGCTCGAAACGTCAAAGACTTTCCGTATTCCCGAGCGTCATACTAATACATCCTTTTGTTATTTACACCACCTGTCCTCGTCTGTTGTTGTTTTTTCGTACATTCTCCCATATATATATATATATATATATATAT
>NC_068983.1:855318-856537 GCF_001194135.2 Octopus bimaculoides | reverse complement strand
AGTCATGATGGGTATATTGGGCTTTGTATATTTTTACCTCAGTGTCACTTTGATGGCATGCACTGCTCTCTCACTCAATAATAATAATAATAATAATAATAATAATAATAATAATAATAATAATAATAATAATAATAATAATAATAATAATAATATTGCACTACTGGGCACTACACACATCCTACGCAAAACACTTTCAATACAGTAACCATAAGAGCACCACAGCACATACCTAAGGCACACAGAGCTGCAATCGGTAGTGAAGTGAAAGTACGTTATAAAGATAAAATTACTGAACAATAATAATAATAATAATAATAATAATAATAATAATAATACGATGTATACTTTAGGTGCTGATATCAGAATGGAGTTCGGACTGTGAAAGTGTGGTGTGTTAGTATTGAACAGAGGCAAAATCAAATGTATGGACGGGCTAACGATATCGTCCGGGGAGGTTATGAAGCAGATAGAAGAGACAGGCTATAAGTACTTGGGGATTTTGGAAATGGATAAATCGATGGAGAAAGATATGACAGAAAAATTTAGGGTGGAGTACTTGTGCAGACTGAGACTGATTCTTAAGTCGAAGTTAAACAAACGGAATAAGATCGAAGCTATCAACACCTGAGCGGTTTCACTCCTTAGATATGGAGCAGGGGTAATCGCATCGACAGTTGACGAACTAAACAGCTGAGACAGAAAGACAAGTTGCTAACTAGATATGGGTCACTCCACCCAAAAAGGACACAGACAGACTGTATGTACCAAGAAAAAGAGGAGAAAGAGGACTTATTGGATGCGAACACAGCATTAGAGCAGAAGAAAACGACATAGCATGGTATGTAAAAAATGCCACAGAACCGCAATTACTAGACGTAAGAAGGTCAGGCTTGTGCAGGATGAAAGATTGCAAAGATAAAGCACTGTACAAGAAACTGAAAACGAATGAAGCTGAAAATAGGAGGATAAAGAAAAGAATGCATGGTCAATTTCATTGGGATGTTGAAGATAAGACAGACAGAGAAAAAAGATGGCTGTGGATGACTAAAAGTGATTTAAAACCTGAAACGGAGGCTCTAATCTGTGCTGCCCAGAGGAAGCACTAAGAACAAACTACATAATATATAAAATAGACAACACATCGGGAAGTGATAAGTGCAGAATCTGTGGACAAAACGGTGAAACCGTATGGCATATTACCAGCCAATATACGCCA
>NC_068983.1:848508-854663 GCF_001194135.2 Octopus bimaculoides | reverse complement strand
GAAAAATAAGGGGTGTTACCTTAGTTCACTGGTAGTGAACAGCTGACACTGTAGTACATCTCCAGTTTTAGAAGCTGTGCAAGGTAATAATAATAATAATAATAATAATAATAATAATATTAAATGAAATGGTTTTGTTTTAGAGAGAAGATAAATAAGCGCGAAGTGTACCTTGCATGTGTTGTTTTTATTGTGGAATCAAAATGTGTGTGTGTGTGTGTGTGTGTGTGTGTGTGTGTGTGTGTGTGTGTGTGCGCGCGTGTGTATGTGTAGGACCGAAGAATATCTGTGGTCCTTTTTAGGGCCTCTAGGAATGGACGAGTTATTCTTAGGATATTTGGCCGGAATGAATACAGAAGAGTGTGCAATACCCACAAATGGCCCTTGTGGGTTTGAAGCTATAATTCGACCTTCAACATTTGTTTGCAACCTTACACTTGCCATGTATCTAACATTAGCAGACATTCATTTACAAACCATTAAATAGTAAAATAGTAAAAGTTGGGAAAGAGGCATCTGTATTCAGCTATCTCGCTCAGAATCCCGATCCAACTAGTGTTAGTTGTCACTCTGTCATAAAACAGCGAAACAGAATTTATTGCGTTCAATATTTGATATAAGGTTTCAACATGTTGTGTAATAAAAATGTATAACTCCAAAATCGGCTTATTAAAAATGTTACACATAGTTTACGTCGAAGGACAATATAAAACTGTTATTTGGAAATCCTTGAGGCAGTAAAGACGTTTTGTGTTTTAAGTCTTCTTACGTTTAATTATGCGTAGGTTGCGTGATTGGAATGTATATTATATCTATAGTTCTGGGTGTATATATGTGTATGCATGCATCTTCTTCATGTAAATATGTATATAAGTATATCTATGTGATTCACACATATATATATATATATATATATATATACATATATATATACATACATATGTGTGTGTGTCTGTGTCTGTGTTTATGTGTGTGTGTAAATCAATGAATGACAAAATATCAAGAATAACATGATCGTTTCCATTAGCTTATAGCTGTTTCTTCTATGAGGAGTATTATACTCTTGTACTCAGAGCTAAGTGCTTCCGTGTTATTTTATATCTTCTTCGGAGCTATATAAGTGAAGTTTATATTTACTGCAGAAGGTATTTAAAACATGCAGGTAAGAAAGAGGAGAAATACATGATGGAATAGAGTCATTGAAAGTGGCATGACGATTTTTAGAGGAGAATGCATCAAGATGGAAATTTGAAAAAACCGTAACTTACGAAGAAATCAGTACATATGTCATCTTGAATCAAATACAACGTATGATTTAAGCTTTACTTCAGAGAAAGAGCAGATCAAGCAAAACTATTTGAATGAACGTCTAAGACAAGACATCGTGAAGGCGTGGAATGGAGGAAGGTAATACAACTTTGATAATGAACGATCCAACGAAGTGAAAAGTAGCTGGAAATTATCGATCAATCACGTGTTTCTGTTTGTTATGAAAGATACTAACAGGTATTTTTCAGAAAAAAAGAAAAGATACAATCGCTTGATACGAAGCAGTTTACTAATTAGCAAAGAGAAAGGGTGCAGGAAATGATGAAAAAGCACCAAAGACCATATGATTATTAACAAAATGATAATGAAGAACGATAAGGAGAGACTCTGTTTGGCGTTGTTTGATTTCAATATGACTAAGGACAACATTGTGTGTCATTGTGTGCCATAGTGGAGTCACTTAAAAGGCTTGACAGAGCTGACATCTACATCAACATACTCGTTGCTAGCATGGCACACCGGAAAATAAATTTGATGGGGAACAAGCGATCATTGGGTAGTGTAACCATTAAAAATGGTAGATTCCAGAGCGAGACGTTGTTGCCTTAATTATTTGTTATGATGGCAATGCCCATTACGAAGACAGATACGTCAAAATGCGTGTTAAACCTGGAAGAAGTTCAATTCCTATACAACACTTATGCTTCACAAATAGCTTGAAATAGCTGTCCATACAGTAGAGAGATATGTTTCAGTGATCTTGGAGTTGAGTTTGGTATAACAAAATATGAAGTTTTAGCCGTGAAGAGAGAGAACAGAGTTCATTTTATGAAAACATACTTAAAGAACGAATTACTAAACCTTATGAAAGCAGACGCTAGTCTCTAGGACCACGGGAAGTTGATGATATGCTGTAGAAAACGAAGAAAAAAAAACATGGATTTTTAAAGCTTATAGATTGCATTTAGTGAAAACCAAATTCAATTCAAGGAATCTCATAAACCCGATAATCGCATAAGCACTTTCAGTAGTGTGATATTGTGTAAAATAATGAAGAAGCTTAAAGAGGAATCAGGGGTGTCACTCACACACACGCAAACACGCACACACGCACATACACACACACACATACATACGCGCGCGCACACCAAACAGAGAATCGCTACGCTAAATGCACATGAACACGTCATAGAAAAACAAATTTCAATCTTCAATACAGGAATCAGCAGATTGGAAGGAGAATATTTAGCATATCTGTGAAGGGAAAACAAAGGCCAATAAACAATTATCTTGCAAAAAGTATAGAATAGTAACTTAGAACATACTGCGATAGATTTAGAAGTGTTGAGCCTGAGAGGAAGAAACGATAAAAGAGCAGGATAATTTGTGAAAAAAAACAAAGGAAACGCTAGAAGAAATGTAACTAGATATGTGGTTCCGCAGAGACTCGAAGAATGTGAAAACTCAGGACTGATCATAGGAGAGGTTTGGGTGGAGATTTAAAGTAAGAAACTGAGTGTTTATGGGTGGCTGCTCAAGATTAAGACCTCAACATTCAGCATGAGTATGTACTGCACTGCTTCGACGAGGAAAATACTTTAATAATATCTTGAAAGCGATATCAAACTGGAAAACTCCGGGATCAGAATTGGTCCTGGAATTTTGGTTGAAATGTTCCACTGCGCTTCATGAGACAAGAAATATTCTTGAATGCATGACAAAAGGCAGCGCGGTGTTGGCAGTGAAAGATCAAAATAAAGGGAAAATGCAAAGCAGCGACTGACCAATAACTTGCCTTCCACTAAAGTGGAGGTTGCTAACATTTGTTGCTGTAAAAGATTTATAGGAGTATGGTGAGGAAGGATTCCCACTAAAAGAAAAATAGCAAGAAATAAGCAAATGTTCTGAAGAGACAAACGTCCTACTATATATAGATCAGCAAGACCTCCGAGTACTACAAAATTGAGTTAAAAACTTAGCAACTAAATGGTTCCATTACCAAAAGGCATATGATAGTGTGCCGCATACATGAATACAAGACTACCTCCAGATATTTGGGATAACGTAGAATGCTGTTCAGCTGTTCCGAGACAATATGGAAAGTTTGATGAAAATCTTTCTCCAATTCCTTGCATAGTCTTTCTTCTAAGAAACCTGTAACGAAGTTATCATTCATATGGCGGTGCAAATTTTGTTCCCATAGCTGCGCTCTTTATCTGTCGATATATTTTACTATTAAGTCTAAAGGAGTCTTCTTCTAGTACTGGGCGTGTGGCTATTTTAATGAAGTCTACTTTCTGAAGCATTCGTTTGTCCTTCCTATATGTTTTCTATCTAGTGCTTGATTGTTTCCAGGCCCAAAGTGTGAGGCATATTAATATAAAGGTTAATGACGTTGTGGGAGAGTGTGTGGGATGTATGTGAGAAAATCGATGTCGTCTCGTATATCGCTCGATATTATTGGCCATAAGAACTTAAGGAGCTTAACACTTAACAAAATGATTTAGTTACGGATTGAGGCCCAGCAACTATTGGTCTCAATTTGAGGTCAGTGGATTTTATTTTTTATGTAATGGTTTTTCTGTTAATTTATAGCTTCTGTATTTATATTTCTGTATGACTTCTGTCCCAATATTTTGTCTTTATAATAGTCTCTGTCCATTATCCCTATCTGTCCATTATCCCTATCTGTCCATTATCCCTATCTGTCCATTATCCCTATCGCCCTGCCCTTATCAGCCTCTTTCAGGATACTTGGGTTGTCATTCTTCAGTGTTAATAAATCTTCTTTTTCTTTACAAAGATTTTGATTGCATTTACGAGTATTGAGAGGGAATTTGGAAATTGTAACTATATATGTATCTAAATGTTTGTCACCTCCCGTGTAAGGGGTGAAGCGGGATTTATTTCTGACAATCGACTCGTCATTTAAATTCTCATCGCCAAAGAATGTTGACAATTGACTCATTATTTATATTCTTATTGCCAAAGAATTCTATCAGGCGCAGATGTTCAAAATCTGCCTTTGTTTCTATGACATTAGAGGTGGATGCAGAGATGCAATTGAAACAATTCAATAAAGGACTCATTTCATTTTTGCTGAGGCATCTTTTTTGATTAAATTTATAATTTTAGGGTCAATATTTTGTACTATTTTCTCCCTTGAAAAGGGGTTGAAGTATTGTGTCTCCATTTTATGTTTCAGGAGTTCCCATTTCTTCGTAGATGAGGGTAAGATTCATGTTCTAGGTTTAAATTCCGTCAGATATACAGTTTGTCTTCTTCCCACTTTCTTCGATGCTTGTTATGCCATTCGGGATGTCTGAAATTGATGGTCGTAAGACATGGGCTTTCAATGATGTCTATCTGCATTATAATTTCTATGTTGTCTGTATTTTCCCTGTGTTTCCCCACATGTATTCGTCCCTTTAGGTTATTTGGCATTATGAGTTGATGGTTGTCGTCCATACTCTGTGCGTTTGTTTATACTACAGTTATATTTTGGTTTTGTGGCGTACGGATTTCTAGTGTCAATTTGGGATGATATCGACGTCATTTCCGCATATACTTTTCGATGACTAGAAGCCTCATACCTGTGTCTGGTTCCTCTAACATCGATATCCACGCTTGGTATTGATTTTCATTGTGGCTTTTCTTTCATAATGAATATTTTCTCCATAGTTTATTTCCAAATTAATGAACCATTTTTGTTGGTTTTCCCATATTTTGTGGATCTTTCCTCGTCCCGTTTGGTGTCTTCTTTCCATAGTTGTACTATTTCTTGACTTTAATTGTCACATCGTTCAGAGAGTAAATATGACTGCCGCAATTGTTTGAATTTTTCTTCATGTCGTACTTTTTGTAATTGGTGAAGAGACATTTCAGTTTCCAGACAGCGTAATGCTAAGTTTGCACATATGTTGTTTTTTTTTTTTTGTTACTTCTAGCATTTTACTTTTTATTTCTTTAATGAGGGAATTTTCTGGGAAGGATTGAGTTTCTTTGTTTCGCCAATTTCGGTAGGTGTTGGCTATGTTGTTACATCGAATGCTTTTCCAATATACATGTTTGTGCTGATTCGGAAGTTTATTCCTGAATTGTGGTTTCAATGGATTTTGCTTTTGTATATCAACTTTTGTTACTTTCTTGTAAATCTTTCTTTGAGATGGGCGTGGTTCATTGGTAAAGTCTGTGTAGTTGGTTCTTATCGCTTAAGCATTTTAAAGGTGAGTAACTTGCGCAAGAATATCATTCACTGCTTTATCTATAGTGGTGAACAGTTTGTCCATTTGAAGATCAGAAAATTCAACTAACTAGATAATTCTGTGCGAAATTCTTCCGTGTTTCTGTGTGTAGATTGTTTGAAATGATGTACAGATTTTATATATTAAGGAAAAAGAAAAGGTCAGAATTTTGGATAATTCTTTATTAGCGCTTTCGTCTCATTCATGGAAACTCATCAGATATATGTCTTAGAGAAATTTTTTTTACCATTTTATACAAATCTAAGAGGGGGTGTTTTTGTTTTGTTTTATTATCTATAAGTACGTATATAGAAAATAAGAAAGAGAAAAGAGGAAGGAAGAGAAGAGGGAAAGAAAGTTGGAAATACAGAGAAGAAAAGAAAAGTGAAAAGGAAGTAGAGAGAAAGAAGGAATGTATTTCAAGATTGTCTGATTTATAGCTTTATTACAGGTGGCTGCTTCTGACACTTTTTCAAGATGTCACATTTGGTTCGTAAAGAAAAGGAGAAAGAAAGACAGGAACAAGGGAAACAAAAAGAGAAAGAAAAGAGAAAGAAAGACCGACAAACTTTAAACACACATACACACACATACGCACATACACATACACACACACACACACACACACGCACACACACATAT
>NC_068983.1:845221-846969 GCF_001194135.2 Octopus bimaculoides | reverse complement strand
ATATATATATATATATATATATATATATATATATATATATATACAAACACATACATACACCCCTGTACACCTGTATGTGAGTGCTTTAGTTATAAATAATTAGCAAGAGTGTAAGTTATATCGATTATCACAATGAGAACTACTTTTTATGCTAAGATTTTTTTATCAGACACAGTAACCGGAAACATTTCTGTACACTTCTTCCTGTCTATACATATATCTACCTTTTTTTATGATTGTCTCTAATTAAAATCATTTCCTTACTTCATACTGTGGTAATTTAATAACTTTTAATTTGATCAGGCCGTCACTATTCACAGTGACTCCTTCCACCTCACTTCCATCATAAAATTACTGATGTATTTCTCCCCTCTAGCATAAAGTCCAGCCCACACCTAATTCATGGCTATATAGTAATATCAATTTTATAAGTGTTAGTGCCAGCCGAATGACATTAACTTAAATAAATTTCTCTCGCGGGATAATACATTACTTGTTCGGATTATTTTCAGAATTTCTTCGATAATCTAACCAGTCATCCATACATTCCGTTCTCACATCTTAACTTTAACACGCATCAGTGAAGCGATGTAAAGAGTTAAAGCAAAAGAGAACAGTAGTTTATGCCAGTCTTCATTAAGTTCTTCATATTTATCTAGATTTTATTTTCTCCTGTAGAGTCATGAGAGCCGCATAAATCTGTTATTCCTTCAGACTGGCTGCATTCGTTTAAACAGGCGAGTACATTATCAGAGTCAATATAATGAAATTACTAAGCCTATCTATGATTCAAATGTTTGCTTTACAATTACAATTATGATTTTGCTTACTTAAAAACCAACAATATAAACACATATCTGCATATAACATTTTTCATAAAAATACCTATTTACTATATTTTGTGATTATCTATCAATCAATAGTCATTACATCAACTCAGTAAAACTGATTTAAATCTAGATTCTCAATATTTAGTTACAAAAATTTCGTGTTGTACCTATCATAGTTTGTAAGTTATGTTTAACAGTGATAGTTGATTCACGAATTCAATTTTGACTAAATATAGATTTTGTCTCGAACTTCAATGTTCGCACTTCTACGTACTACCATATTAAATATATTACCTGTGTCTTGGGTATGACTTTAAACAAGTGGGACCCTGAGTTTCAGGACTTTGGAAAGTGTGACACCACCTCTTAATCACCATCTTCTTTGGTCTACTCTGACCTAACTATGGGTCAACTGGCATGTTATGGAATAAACTCCAAGTACAAAATATCACTTTCGTGTGAGTGCCTTGTGAAAAGAAAAGGATCAAGAAGTGAGACCCCCTTAGTTCTACTTTTTACTCCCTCCTGGCCATTTCATGGTAAGTGGAGCTCTCCAGCTGTGTAAATCCATTCATACCGCAGGGGTCTCATCCCGCTGAGCCACTATGGATAGACCTGGTGTAAAGATTGGGATCGGTTTGCGCAAACTGACCGTCACTTTAGAATACAACTAAGCGGTTCCAGGAAGTAAAACCCCACAGCATCAAGGATCGATTTACACAGCCACTTGGAAGTGTGCCACTTTTCCTCATGATCTTCAGACACGCAAAAACTGCAATAATAATAATAATAATAATAATAATAATAATAATAATAATAAGAAGAAGAAGAAGAAGAAGAAGAAGAAGAAGAAGAAGAAGAAGAAGAAGAAGAAGAAGAAGAAGAAGAAGAAGAAGAAGAAGAAGAAGAAGAAGAAGA
>NC_068983.1:840891-842349 GCF_001194135.2 Octopus bimaculoides | reverse complement strand
TATATATATATGATAACCCAAAATTATTTTATTTAATAATGCATAATACACTTCTGAGAAATATTCTTCCAGTCACGGCTCACGTCCTGCGTTTGCGATGCTTCGTCAAGGAAGTGGAAGTGGAATCTTCAGCGACAGAGTTCTTCGTGTTGAAGGGCAAAAACTAGTATCAGCATGGGGTTAAAGAACTGTCAGAGAGGTGTCTTCAAACAGTATGCTGGCAATACATGGCTGTTACAAAAAATGAGGACGAAGATTTTATTACATAGAATCGTTAATATGCAGTGCGAGAAATTTAAAATTAATTAACTAACACCAGATATGTTTAAATGCTACATTTTCGTGCAAGGTTTAACAGCAAAGAAAGAAGCAGAAATTTGTAACAGAATTCTGACTAAATTTGAACAGAATCAGAAGCTAGCACTACAAGAAATATCTGAGGAATGCCAGAGAATAATAAACCTCATGCACGATATAGAACAAATTGAAGTGAGAAACTGCTCACATATACAATCGCAACGACTGAAAGTAAGAAATGAAAAGCAAAAAATTAACCCATGTTTTGAATGTGGAGAGTTACACTATAGATTAACAACTGTCCTTATAAAAATCGAAACTGCTCCAGATAGGTCATTAAAAAATGACACTGTAAAACAAAACCTAAAAAAAGACTGTTCAAGAGAAAAAAAAATCACGTAAACAGTTTATCAGTTACAAGAAGTTCGAGCGAGCCTCGAAGGAAATTTGTGTATGTAAACATTAACAATACGAAGGTAAAATTACTGTTAGATACAGGTAGCGACATTACTTTAATGAAAACACACGAAAAAAATAGGGAAACCCACAGAACAGAAAACATCGAAGATGGCTGGTGACGTCTCTGGGATTAAATTAACTTTCGAAGGCGACATTATTTGTAACTTCATATTTCACGGTAAGACTAAAAAAGCGAAAGCGTGTGTGTCAAAAACATGCAAGCATCCTTTTTGCAAATGACTGGATGATACTGTTCGACTTATGGGATTTACCCATAAATATTCTTTGTAAAAATGTAATGGAGTCGTGCACCAATTCAAAAACAGTCAGAAAACTTTAAAAAATGAAGTGAAAATGTTGTTCCCTGATGCTTTCTTGGATACGTTGAGTCGGTGCAATAAATTCAAAGCCAAATTTCAGGTGAAAGAAAATGCTATACCAATTTTCAAACCCAAACGTAATGTACCATTTGCAGCACTGGAACAGGTAAACAAAGAATTAGATAGACTGGAAAACAATGGGAATGATTGAAAAGATCAATTACTTAGATTGGACGAGCCAAACTGTAAAAATATGAATGAAATACGCGTTTCTGCAGATTTCCCACATTTGTATTATGTCAATGTTGTCTTCGAAACATGTGTCGGAAGTAAAAGAATTTAAATAACACCGGTGTTTAACTCCATTTATATATATATATAT
>NC_068983.1:834151-840664 GCF_001194135.2 Octopus bimaculoides | reverse complement strand
ATATATATATATATAAACGATTAACACACTTTTTAAAGGCAAATCAATGCAACATATAATAGATCGTAACACTGGTTATGTGTGTGTGTGTGTGTGTGTGTGTGTGTGTGTGTGTGTGTGTGTGTGTGTGCGTGTGCGTGCACGCGTGTGTGTCATTTAAAAAAACCGAACGGACTACTAATATTTTTATGCTTTTATGATACCTTAACTACGTGTATAACCATTTTGAAGCTAAAGTAAAATCTGATTTTACAAATTTTAGATGTTCTCAAAACAAATTCGTATTTTTCTGATAAGACTTATAATGATTTATATGATAAATTGCTACATAACGCCATATTTACTAAATATAGGAAAACCAGTATAGATAGACACATTTATCTAAACAATGAGACAAAATTCCTCAGTAAACGGCGTAAAATTGATAATACCTTAGAATGCTTAGCCAAACAAGAATCACTAAAAATCACAAACCGAAATTCAGTAATAAACACATTCGTAGACTTTCAAACCCGGCAAGAACTGAAATGAGTTTGGTAGCTAAAAGAAGTGCTAAAGAAGATTATCATCAGAATTAGAGAGGCATCTAAACTACAACAGTTGGATATCTGCAGCTCTGTCATAGATTGGTTTAGGAATATAACGAAGCATAGGACTAGATTCACGCAATTTGTTATTGTAGATTTTTATCAATCTATATCGAGATGACTGCTTGATAAGGCAATTGATTTCACAAAAACGTAGATAGAAATAAACAAAATAGAACTGAGTTGTTTGATGTATCGGTAGGATCGTATGGCAGTGCAGGCATCTCTGATCTTGTGGGTCCCTTTATATTAACTACACTGCGATCCAAGTTTCCTACCCACGATGTTGGTCTATACAGAGACGATGGGTTGGGAATATCTCGTGGCTGCCATGGTGACACTTGAAAACTTTAGGAAAAATCGATACTTTTAGTCAATTAGTCCTCAAAATTACTCCTAATCTGTCAAAAGTCGATCTTTGTAGATGCATCCCTCTATTTAAACTCCTGCCTTTATAAAACATATCAAAAGGCAAACGAGAAACTCTCATACCCACATAAACAGTCCCGTCACTTCCTAAAGTGATTAAAAGCCTGATAGCTAACATTATTAATAGGATAACAGGTCTATCTTCTTCTGAACACATATTTGATAAAGTAGTTGCCTACTCTAACAATGCCCTAGATAAAAAGGTATGATATATTACAACCCTTCAAGTAAAAACGTCCATGAGAAAAATAGACCTAAAATTAGATATAGGAAAAGAATTTGATTCATTCTCTATTTCTCCTTATAGGTGAAGATTAACGTAGGCAAGAAATTCCTGTTTCTTTTACATTAACATTTCCCAATAAACCACAAATACAGGAAGATAATTAAAATATCATAAAGCTGCTGCCCCCAATGTGAAGAATCACCAAGCACCCACTCCCATTTTTAAATGACGAAACACTGATGTTTGCCCACTTGACCAGGCGTGTATTATAAACTCCATCATACACGAGGCAGAAGTAACAGAATCGTTTCAAGATAAATTTATTGAAAAGAATTACAACAGGTTATGTGAAGGTGATTTCAAAAAACGTTATACAAACCACGTCGGCGAATGTAATGCAAGTCAGTTGCCTAACCACGTATAGAATTTGGAGAGCAGCTCCACACCACATTTAACCAAGTAGAGAATCGTGGAGAAAGCAAAGTCATGTATTGATGGATCTAAGAAATGCGACTTATACGTTGCAGAAAGAGTTCTTATTCTTTTTAGATCTAAGACTTCCAACACACTGTTTAATTCCAGATCTATAATTTTTAGCTGTAAGCACATGGACAGATTTCTTTCATCGAATTAGAGGACATCACACGTTCCGGGTTACTGTTCTGCAGACTTTGACATATTTTGTGTTATTTTTGTTCTGTATCAGCTATATTAATTCTTCAACGAAGCAGGATGGTGATCAGAGTTTTCTTGCTTTTGTTTCTTTTTGTCTCATTCCTTTGCCTTGCATCAACCTTCTTCGCGTCTTTTCAACTATATCCTTATCTTCTCACTGTCCAGCGTACTTGTTTTAAAAATATCTTTAATGCATAAACAGACCCTGAAAGATTACTTGGAGATAAATGATGTATTTCATAAATATGCCTAGTTAAAATATTATGAATCAGGAAACCATCATTAGAGCTTTGTGTATGAAATTGATAATTACCTCCCACTAGATTGAATACTTTAGAGCATATGAGTTGACTCGAGTGTTACCCGTCACGTGACGGCTACGCTTGAAAGTATACTTTCACAGTCATGGATAATATGACAGACAGACAGACACGTTAACTATAATTTAACAAGTTTCTAGGAACTTATATCAGGTGATGTTATGAACACTATTTTCCAAGCGAAGAAAACTATTTGCTACCTTAAAATAAAATTAGATAAGACAAATTTCTCATTTGCATAAAATAAATACTGTTATTTACTCCCTCTCCTCTTGCTCTATCTCTGTGATTCTTTGTGTGTGTGTGTGTGTGTGTGTGTGTGTGTGTGTGTCAGTGTCTGTCTGTCTTTCTGTCTGTCTGACTGTCTGTCTGTCTGACTGACTGTCTGTGTGGTTTTCCTTTATTCATTGTCCACAAATCCTGTTATGTGCGCTAATCCTGCATTTCATATTAACTCTCTCAGTATCTTTTTTAAGTTTCTCTCTCTTCCTCTCTCTCTCTCTCTTCTCTTCCTCTCTCCCTTCCCCTCTCTCTTCCTCTCGCTTTCTCTTCCTCTCTCTTCCTCTTTCTCTCTCTTCCCCTCTCTCTCTTCCTCTCTCTCTTTTTCACTCTCTCTCTCTCTCTCTCTCTCTCTCTCTCTCTCTCTCTCTCTCTCTCTCTCTCTCTCTCTCTCTCTCTCTCTTCCGACAATTTGAGGCTTTACTGGAGAAATCATATATTCGTTATAATTATATAGAGATATTACACACTTATAAATGCATGTGTACCAAATTAAGTTCCTCCGTTAGAATCGAAAACATTGTCACTGTTGTCATTTTCGTGCAATTTACACCACATCATTAATTCACTTTTGTGCAGCAATTACTGTAAGCTGCAAGGTCTTAATGACGTCAGCATCGGCATTGTATAACTGCACAAAAACACTCCGGTTGAAAATCTAAACAAATATTTAATGTCCAATCTTAATTTGGCCATAAAAACTAATCTAATTCCAATGATAAATATACAATATAAATACAATTATACAGAGATGTATGTATTGAAGAGTCTCTGTAAATTATAAGTAAGAGCGAAGAGTGGTGAATTTTAATTAAATTTTCCACTATCAAGAACCTAAATAGATAAATTCTCTCAAAGCAAAGAAGTCAGTCAAAAAAATAATAATAATTGTTTATTAATACTTTGCAGAACTTCGAAATTAAAAAGAAAATATAAACTCTTTAGAAATAAATGGTTTATCTTTATTGTAGAGCTTGCACAGAATCATTAAACTTTGCAAGAGTGAACTATTTAAATGAAAGAAGATGAGAAAATAATAGGAAAAGAAAGCTTGGTGTAAAACCACAATTTAAAAAAATTTGTAAAGTATCCAAAACAATGAACGTTTGTGCTTTCTAACGGTATCAATTTTCTTTTATTTTCTTTGGATTAATGAAGATGTGATAGGGAAGCGTTTTTCAGGGTCTATCGAATTATTGGTAGAAAAAAGGAAGTGATTTCCATAATGTTAATAGGAGCCGTGATGGACGTACTAAATCGAGGGATGGGCTACATTCTTTCGACAGGATACCATGGACAGAATTCCACTCACAAAGATTTCGCCGAACCATGGCGATGACGTATATATGTCGGACGTACCTTGCAGCGGGATCGAACTGCGAACACTGTGGTTTCATTGTGAATTTCATTATTGCATAGCAACATCTACATTCGGAAGTGTAGAGTTTAAATAAACGGAAAGCTGATCTGTCTTTTAGACCTTCCGTAGTTTGGAATTGAACCATAAGCATTAAGTCAATTACTCAGGAAATTATCGTTTTCTATGTGGCATACGCTCTGATGGATGTATTATATTACTTTACTAACAGATTTCAAGAGGACACAGCCATATCTTCGAGGTTGTTGATTACTCTGCTACAGCAACAAACTTTCAAATGCACTGGGTCATATATTCCAGTCCTTTTGACCTCTGTAAGACAACACCTTCAGGAGCACGCAGTTATGTGATCTAACGTTTATTTGCCTCGGTGACATTACCGTGCTGGGCATTTGAGTTGCTAAGCAACTCACTGTATCTTTCCTCTTTCAAAAGGATTTTACATGTTACTGCAGACCATTTCAACACTTGGTCAAAGTGAAATGATAGAGAATGTGTTTAATGTGGTAAAGCAATACAACTTGGTGTAGCTACTTACGGCCAGGTGTACTGGGCCAGCGAGAGGGCCGTGTTTTCCATGTGTATATGAGCCATTGACTTCTTGTTTAGTCATCGACACCGTCTCACTTCCCTGTGAAACAACGTCGGTGTTCACACGCAAACACACGCAGTTACAAGCACACACACAAGTGTGTTTGTGTGTGTGTATCGTCGAAGATGTAATCATCTGGCATCGTTAGAGCAATTGTCACATCTTGAAAAAGGCATCCACAGTAAAACCTTACATATTTCCACCTCTATCGTTATGGGACCCTAATTTCTGTGAAAAAGACAAATCACAAGTTCAATAATAGTAGATATCACTTATTTATCAAGATAAATTAATATTGGTAATTGCATTAAAGTTTTTTTCTCTGCATTATTACTTAATTATTCTTAGTTAATTAAATTGTTCCTCATTACATTAACATGACCTAAGTTTCAATAGTTTCTTCAACACAATTTTGTTTAATGAAAGCCAATCGATTAAATAAATCTGCTGAATCCAAGACATTAAGTTATTTTCTGAGTCAGAGATAGAATGGTGGTGGCACTCATCTTTCAAATAGTGTCAACGTGAGGGAGGAACAATGTAACTTTATACCAGAAACTCGCCTAAATACTTAACAGAACAGACTTCATGAAGCACCCTTGAAGATCTGCACGTGGATCAAGTCTACTTCAAAGCATACTCTTAAAATCCGAACATTCGTAGGATATCTATCAACAGTTTTTTTTTACCTTCTTGTTGTTGAATATATTTGTTGCTTTTAGACAAATTTATATAAAAACAGAATGGAGGAAGTCTATATCTACAAGGCGGAAATATGACAGTTTAGCGAACAGATTGAGAAGATCTTGCTTCTAAAGCGAAGTCCACGTTATAGAAATGGGTGAGAACGAGGATTGTGTGCAAATTTGCTGATGATTTCATAAAAATAGCCCTTAATTTCTGTAAAATAAATTCAGCACTCTCAAACTGAAAACTGGATTTATATTATTTTATCAATGTTTAATAACGGAATGCAATCTATAGGGTCATTTAAACCTTTACATAATTTGTTGAAAAAATGGATTATTAAATTTTGTTGCCGGTATCAGACATGACAACCAGCTGATAATTATCGCACCTGTACTAAAAAAAATGTTTTCTTTGAGCAATTAAATTCTCGGCACTGACTCGTTTGTATTATATAAATCTGATCATGTGAACACGCCAAATCCAAATGTATATATTCCATAATCTTTAAGTTCGTTCAGAATGTCATCTTTTATGCAGTTCTGAAGAATCTTATTCGGGTTAAACAGAATGGCATATGGAAAGTAATCAGCAGTTGCATAAACCATTACATGATACTGCGAGATTAATTGTTTTGAATTAAGACGAAACAATTGTACTTTGAAGTAATAAAATGACTTGTTCATTCCATCCTTTCTACATTTTATGGGAGACTTGTGAACTTTCAAATATTTGCGTGATAGACAAACGATTTTCAGCCCACAGATAGAAGAGCTTAATACGGTAAACGCGTAAGTTACATACACCAATAAAATTATTATTACTCACACACGCGCGCGCGCACACATTCATACGTGCACTTACGTAGACACACACACACACACACACACACACACACATATATATATATATATATATATATATATATATACATTATTTACATTATTTACATTTGATGGATATTTGTCCTCATCTTGTTTGTTGTTAACACAACCTTTCGGCTGATATACCCTCCAGCCTTCGTCAGGTGTCTTGGGGAAATTTCAAACCTGGGTTCTCATTCCTAGCGATGTTACTATTATTATATTATTATTATTATTACTATTATAAATCAGGTCGCTGCCGTCAATCGAACTCGGAATCTAGGAGTTAGTAGCCCGCGCTCTTAACCACATCGGGTATATGGCGTAGTGGTTAAGAGCGCGGACTACTAACCCCAAGATTCCGAGTTCGATCCACGGCAGCGAGCTGATTAATAATAGTAATAATAATAATAATATAATAATAGTAACATCGTTAGGAATGAGAACCCAGGTTCGAAATTTCCCCGAGGACACCTG
>NC_068983.1:832257-834141 GCF_001194135.2 Octopus bimaculoides | reverse complement strand
ATATATATATATATATATATATACGTGTTGTGTCCGTATGTCTGAGGCAAGTTAGACAATCACGGATTTTACGAAGTACAACTTAAACCACTTGATAGATGCCTTTATTCATTGGCAGTGGCCAATTTGTTAGTAGAAATTTGTGTCTATGCCCAACTTCTATTTAAAATAGGTAAAGAGAATGAATTCTGGATAATATTATATAACGGAAAGCAGTGAATATTTATTTACTGAGCATCTAGCAGTTCCTGTGACATCTCACATCTCAGCTGTTTTAATAGAAGAGCGGTACCGTGAACACGTGATATGAATAGTAGTCGGCTTAATAAATACATTACCATACTGCAGAAAAGAAAACTGTTGTCATGCCGCAATAGAGAAAATCCCTCCGAAAGTCTCTATTGCAGGGGATATTGAGATTGTTTTTCAATAATTAGAATCAATTTGTATGTCCTAAATCAAACATGGGTCCGACAAAGCATATTTTCATTTTTCTGAGACACTTATTAAGTGGCAGTTGGTATAATTGAGAAGGGACTCGATCTGCCTTTCAACCTGTCCAGGTCGTTAAGTATATTTTCAGTCTCGGAGAAGCAATTGCTGGAGTCAGTGAAGTATCAAACAGGAGGCCGTGATATCTCTTACGTCTCTTGGTATTGTCAAGTTAATAACAGTGAAGATGCTAGCGCCAAGTTGTGTCCACTTTGCCATTTCCATTGGATGCTGCTATCGATAGAATAAAGAAGGAATAGTTACGTTCTTAGACAACCGCTACTCTTTCCAAAACACTTTAGCTCAGTCGGCACCTTAAACAGAAATATTTTGAGTAGATATTTAGACCATCCATAGCAGCCGTCAAAGATCATTCATTCGTATAGAAATGCGTGTATAGGCGTGTGTATATGTGTACGTAAACGTGTGTGTTCGTATGCGTGTGTTTGTGTGCGTGTTTGTATGAGTGTGTGTGTGTATGTGTGTATGTGTGCGTGTGTATGTACCTGTGTTAATATAAATATGAAACAAAAATACTTATTAATATACATCTATTATTTTCCTTCCAATGACGACATGCAGGAACGATATAAAATATTTCCCATACACGAGTTCTATAAAGATGAAAGTTCCGCGGGAAGCTGTGTCTCTGTGAAGAGCAAAAGTAATAGCTTAAATAGTCCTTTGTCAATGTTAACTTCAAATCTATTGAACTGACAAAACATATTATTGACTCCTAAATCACTGGCTTATTTATCAATTGGATCACTACAAAATAGATACGAGTCTGAATTAATCTGAACATCTGTGTATATAGGTACTTTTATGTTTATAAAAATGCATGTGACTATGCATATGTAGACCATAAAAACATATGTCTATATATGCGTATGTGGAAACGTATCTATGTGTATTACCGACGCACACACACGCATATATTCAGGTATGGTTCATGCGTATATATTTGTATTTCTATATAAGTAAATATATCTATTACACATACACGAAAGGGTAGGCACAATTACAGCGGGATAGAGAGGGAACATGAAGTAATGTTTGTATGATACAGTAAAAAAAAAAAAAAAAACAGAGGTAAAGATATTTCTATTTCAATTTATTACTGGCGAATTCTTATATGGCAAACTGTAAAGAGATGTGTCTCCGATGGTGACTGGTTTTCATCCTGTTAAGCAACGGTTTGTAGCTTATGTGATAATGAGAGGGACAAAGCAGAACGACACCGCCTCATTAATCTTGCCCACGTTTACATCATACTCTGAAAACACACTCACATGCATGTGTACTTTTATAACCCCCCCCCCTATATATAAATATATATGCATATATATACATGTATATATATATGTATATATATATATATATATATGTATG
>NC_068983.1:826775-831214 GCF_001194135.2 Octopus bimaculoides | reverse complement strand
ATATATATATATATATATATATATATATACTGCATCCCCTGCTCTTTGTCCTTTTCTCTGTACGTCGGTCAAACTGGACGCCGCTTGGCTGACTGGTTCGCGGAACACCTCCGAGATTATCAAACTCGGAAATAGCACCCCAGTCTCGTGCCATTCCCGCTCTACCGGTCATTCACTACAACACCTGCTGTATTCGGATTGTCTTTGCAGAGGGACTATCCGGGCTACCGCCTTCGCTGTGAACAGGAATCAATCTTCTCTCTTCGCTTCTTTGTTCCAATGGGCTCTACTCCCCTCCTCTCTTCATCTGATTCCCTTCCTCTCCTCTCTTCCTCTGACACCTACTTCCTCTCTTCACTCCTACCAACCTTCTCTCCTCATTAATACTCCTACCAGCCACACTCCACCCCAACATCGCACTCCTAACCTCACACCCACAATACCACCTCATACCCACATTTCCACCCCACACCCTTTCCCCAACACCACACGACACACCACCACACCACATCATACCACTCCACACCACGCCACACACACCATAGCACTGACCATTTCCCAGCAGTCTTGAGCAAGACACTTTATTTCACGTTGCTCCAGTCCACTCAGCTGACAAAATGAGTTGTACCTGTATTACAAAGGGCCAGCCCTGTCACACTCTGTGTCACGCTAAATCTCCCTGAGAACTACGTTAAGGGTGCACGTGTCTATGGAGTGCTCAGCCACTTGCACGTTAATTTCACGAGCAGGTTGTTCCGTTGATCGGATCAGCTGGGAACCTCGTCGTCGTCGCAATCGACGGAGTGCCAATTATGTAGTTATCTAGATCTACGCATACAAACACGTATGTTGCTCACTGATGACCAGACGCAAAGACACTCGTGTATGTGTTTATGCAGGATTGTGTACGGAATAAAGATGAGTAGATGCATGCCTGTTTAGATGTATGGATGCATATCGATGCAACAGGGAAGGTGCTGAACATCTTTTTCTGTCGGCGCGTACGCCACTTCCAAATATTACCACTTATTCCTTAATCTAGACACATGCTTTGTCGCCCGCTTCACTGAACTGAAATTAAAAGGCGTTCACCGCAAAGTAAGGGTTTCGAGATCCGACATCGGGACGGTTTTGCTGCTTCAAAGTGAAACAACTCATAATACGGTGATTCGTCATCACATATATGTTGTCAGAACAAGAAGTAAAATAAAAAGAGAGGTAGACAGAGAGACAGAGAGAGAGACAGAGTGGAGATACATGATGTTAGGAGTTCAGTGTGACTTGAACACATTGCTACAGTCTAAGTGGTATTTCATTGAGAGGGTTTCATTGGGAGTTTATTGAGAGTATTGTGACCTGAAAGTAAACCCGAGTATCGCAACATCTTACGGCTTTTTATATCTGGGTTGTTTATTGATTGTCTGATTATCTCAATCAATATGTGCGCATGCGTGTATGCGTATGTTTGCCTCCATGTGTGTGTGTGTGTGTGTGTGTGTATTAAGAATGTAATAGCTATGTATACCCTGATAGATTTCATTGTCAATCGATCTTCTTATTGATATCTGCTGGTGTTTCACCCGTTGCCATTGCTTTTTTCACGCTTCAAATTGAACTGTTAACGTTTCTTTTTTTTCTTTTTCTCTCTCTCTCTCACTCTTTTCCCACTTTCTTCCTCTTTCCTCCTCCCTTTCTCTCGTACTCTCTGGCTCCCTCCCCCTCTTGCTCTCTCTCTCTCTCGTGCTGGTGGCGCTAATGGTGGAGGTAGTGACGGGGATGACGTTCGTAGACACAGCAGTGGCAGTGTTGGCCGGGGGTAATAGTGGCGGTGGCGGCGGTGGTGGTGGTGGTGGTTAGGGTTAGGGTTAGGGTAGAGTTCAAGAAAACTACTCTACAAGTTGACAACATATCCAGGGCAAAATACCCGTTGAATATATCTAGGGTGTGTAACCGAGTTGATGTTCTTTTTTGTTCTTTTATTCTTTCAATTGTTTCAGTCATTTCATTGCGGCCATGCTGGAGCACCGCCTTTTATCGAACAAATCGACCCCAGGACTTATTCTTTGTAAGCCTAGTACTCATTCTATCGGTTAAGGGAACGCTAAGTCACGGGACGTAAACATACCAACATCGGTTGTCAAGCAATGGTGGGGGAACAAACACAGACGCACAAATACATACGTACATGCATACATACATATATATATATGTGTGTGTGTGTGTGTGTGTGTGTGTGTGTTTGTGTGTGTGTGTATACGACGGGCTTCTTTCAGTTTCTGTCTAACAAATCCGCTTACAACGCTTTAGTCGTCCCGAGACTATAGTAGATGGCACCTGCGCAAGGTGTCACGCTGTGGGACTGAACACGGAACCATGTGGTGGGAGGCAAGCTTCTTACCACTTTTCCAGTAAGAGACGGATTAAGGGTCTTTTTGTTGATGGGTTCATTGGATGATTGCACAACAACTTCATTGAACGGACTATATGAGCGAATTCTCTTTCTAATTGTCTGTGTACACACACACGCACACACACACACACACGTACATACGTACATGCAATCATACATACATACATACATACATACATACATAGGCAAAATTAATAGAGGTCAGAAAAGTGACGGAGGGTGCTGACCAGCACTGCTTATACGAAAATAAACACCAAAGCCACTAAAACGCTATAGTTAATTATTGACAAAGGGAGGTAAGTCCTTAGCGCATATAGCCGTATCGTGATTTCGAATTTTGGTGCAGACGACCTTAATTCTCATCAGCGGCTCTTAACAGCTAGGGTAAAACTCAATTTCCTTTGAAACCATTTGCTGATTTTCTAAACTGTAAAAGAATGGAATAAAGTTCACAGTTCATCTTGTTTTAGAGGGAGTGGGGTTCTATGTAGATATAGACCCTTAAATCTAAACCCAAGTAAATCCGGATAGTATTTTGAATGTTGCTTTCAGATTGAAGGCATAGATCAGGTAGTTAGCCTGTGAGAAAAATAGTCCGTACATTATATACCCGCCCGGACCATTTCTCTCACACGCTAACTACTTACCCTTCTCCTTCAATTTCAATGCATCACTCTAAACACTGCCTGGATTTCCCTGGGATTATACTTAAGTGGCTATACATCCACGGAACTCCACCTGTTATTGTGTCAACCTTGCGATATGTCCGGCACAGAGGAACTTCTACTTTCGGTATTCTGCGATCACATCGTTCACTCTGCTCCGTTTTCGAATGACCTCATTCCGGTTATACTCTCATAATGATATTCTTAGCATGAATCTTTGCATGGCCCTTTGCGTCGAGCTGATGGACCACATTTGCGTAGAAGTTACAGATAGGACGATGCAAATGAAGAGAGTCTGCCCAGCTTTGCTTAAGCACAGCCATTATCGACGCAAATGCCAATCCATCTTGCCTTTATCATCGAGATTGTTGCATCCCTGTCTCGCCGCATATTTATACACACATACAAACATATATACAGAGAGATAGACAGACATACATACAGACAGACAGACAGACAGATAGATAGATAGATAGATAGATAGATAGATAGATAGATAGATAGATAGATATGTTTCTTTATTGGCCACACAGAGGGGACAAAAAACAAAGTAGAGCTTTTCTTTATGGGAAGAGAAGGAAAAGAAAACAAAGGAATGGGTGGTAGAAATTCGATCAAAAGGGATCGTTAAAAAAAACCCGATCAGTAGGGATCGTGTATCACAGAAATGTCATAGTGTAAAAGGGAAAACAGATTAGGTTTATCCGTGGAAAGAAAAGCCTACAGAAAAGCCCACGGTAACCTCGGCCAAGAATGACATGCAAACAACGGCATTACAGTAATGACTCTCTTTTTTCCTTTCTTTTTTTTTTTATTTTTGGCTCATAGGATTATGCTGAAGCTGGCTTCGTCAATCACACGGGCCATCCTTGCTCCATTCACCCATCTTTTTTTGAAACATTCACTAGACAAAACTTCTCTCTTGAAGTGACACTTGAAGAAGTTGATAACAGATTCACCAGAGAGGAAAGTGTTTGTCTCTAGACCTTTCAGACGCGTCCACCATACACATTCTTTCGCCATAGCCACAAGTACGATGAAAATAGCTCTTCCTTCCCGTTTCAAGGAAGGGGGCGCGACAATATTCACGATAGACTCGGTTGACAAATTGACTCGTCCCACACGCGCTAGCAGTCGTTTGACATAGGCCCACAGGTCGGACATGGTTGGTCACTGTATGAGTGCGTGCAGAATGGTTTCGTAGCTCTGACCGCATCTCGGGCAGGTCGGCCCGTGTTTCTACATACCTGTAGAGCTTATCTCGAACGAGTTGCGCTTCTCGATAGCACTGCCAGTTGTACATAGGTCCCGGCCGGTAGATATCTTTTTATTATAGCCACACAGGGCTAAATACAGAAAATGGA
>NC_068983.1:826171-826675 GCF_001194135.2 Octopus bimaculoides | reverse complement strand
TAAAAGGCCAACTTACTTGCGAGCCGATGCGACTAGCATCTGTCCAGATCTGAGTCAACGTAATAATTACCAGTTGAGCAAAGGGGTCGATGTAATCGACTTACTCCTATCCCACAAATTTCAAGCTTTGTGTCCTAATGTTTAAGAAACCATAAGAAAATTATGTGTTTGTCTTAAAATTTGAGATCACATAGACAGTATTTTACGTAGGATATGGGCAGTTCCCATGAGCACTATCTTTTGAACTTCAGCCATTTAGGGGTTTCCTGGTATCTGAGTTAGGTAGTAATCGGCCCGTTTCGCTGTCATTCCCAGGGCACCTATTATTATTATTATTTTATGTTTGACTTTTGTTTTGCATTTGTACAAGTTGGATCCAAGTCTCACCCAGAGACCTCAAGAAACAACAAGTTAGAAGTTCATGTAGGTGTTATGCCTAGGGTACCATATATTTGGATTTGTACAGTTTTGTTCAAGTGAATGTTTAAGAAACCATAAGAAAAT
>NC_068983.1:819529-822029 GCF_001194135.2 Octopus bimaculoides | reverse complement strand
AGCAAACTTCTTACCAGACAGTAGCGGTATTAGATTGTAATAGCCGCTTGTGTATCATACTCAATGTAAATACACTACGAAAAGCCAAATTAAATGTAGCACTCGTCCGGAGATTGCATCTTTTATGGAGATACTGTGTTTAAAACACAAAAACGTATCAGTAGTTTGATAAGGACATTTAATTTAGCGATATATTAAAATGTATAGACAGCTGTTTTTGGGACATCTCAACTATTGGAACATCGAGACGAGTGAAGCTTCCATATGTTGAGTATACTGTCATCGGAGAGAAATACCTACTGACTCAAAGGGCAACCACTTTCAGCCGCTTTTGTTGAGGGAGTCACAAAACCACAGTTCAAACCGGATGTTTAGTGGCACACCTATTTGAGCACTCCGAGTGCTCACATATTAGTTGGTGTCACCCTGACGAAAACTCCTCGTATCTTTATATATATGTGTGTGTGTGTGTGTGTGTGTGCAAGTTATCCAAACGTTCTTTCGCGTTATGTGCCTGCAGAGCACGTTCATTACTTATGGCTGCCAGGCGTCATCCGTGGTACTCTGCTTTCGTCGTTGGATTTACGTAACAAGTTCTTGGGTGCGCGTGCGGTTGCACTTATACGTTCCACTGTTTTACTTCCCTGGGGTCTCTGTTTTTTTAGAGAGATATGGATATGCTGCAGCTTAAGGTGAAGCCTTACTTCAAACCCATTGGCTGTTAGTTGAGTTCAAGAGGCAAAGAACTGAATTCAATATTATCTAAGAATTGAAACCGCTTCAGTACACATGCCTTATTGATAATTCAAATCCACGTCCAAGCAATCGGACATCAAGAAACTTTCTATAGATTTTATTTTCTAAATAATATTAAATTGTAACTTCAATTGATATTTCAAATGTACTGAATTATGCAAATAATATCCAGGAAGTGTCCAATTTAGCCTTATTGATTATCTATTGAATTATGTGAATGTTATTAAAACGTTAAAATATTTTCAGATTAAGATTATAATTTACAAAAACTGACATTTTTACTTCATGGTAAAATATGGTTGTTGCTTTGATTTTAATCCGGAAAATTCGTGTGAAGTCCTGTTAATCTTTCGCCTAAATATTTACTGAATTGATTCATTACATTTTAATACAATGTCATTCCGTGTAACTGCCTGGCCATCTGGCAAGCGACATTCTCTTTTCACAGTTTTACAATCTTCCGAGCCTGAAGTTCGTTATTTTCACAATGATACAAGCCGTGTTAGTCAAATGTGTGCGATGGATACCAAGAGAAACGTGTCAAGTATATTGTCTTTGTTCTTGGTACGTAGATGGTTGAAGGGCAGCACATGGCTATTGAGTACCTTTAGCAAAATAAAGGCATTTGTGAACATTAGGTATGGTTAATTAGTCAGAGTAAATAATGTTATTCTGATGAATTACTGCTACGGAATAACACATGATGCGTTGCGATGCCTACAGTATTACCCTTTCTATAAAAATCTTATAAATATCATCTCATTTCTCTTTCTATGGAGACCTTAAAACTCCCTGAGACACCACTTCTCACAAAGACTCCACAAAACGCCTGACTCATTGCCCTTCCTAGACAGATAGATAGATAGATAGATAGATAGATAGATAGATAGATAGATAGATAGATAGATAGATAGATAGATAGATAGATGCATTTTTTTTCCTTTATTCCTAAATTTCAACTTGAAATTTCTAATTTGAAGAAATTATTACCTCCCGTGCATTAACTAGCCGCTAGATGGCATCATGTGTTTAACATATTCTGGTTGCGAGTTTCAGAGGTTCCAACTAGCCTGTTCATGAAAAGTCAAGGTGTAATGTTTCAGGTGAGATGTTTGTCCTACATAACGCGACTATGGAAGAGCAACTTGAAATCAATATCTACATCTGAAAGACTATATCGAAGACAACTTACTGATTTCGTTTGTAGCTTAAGCTAAAATATTTACTTCCATAAAATGCTCTCACAAGGCACAACCCCGTTGAAACAGTTCCCCATATGTAGATACTAAGAACACTCTTTTATCGCTCTCTCTTTTTCCTAGATTACTAAACTACTCTCACTCCATAAAGAAAAAGAAAAACAGAAAAAAGGAATATGTACATTCCATAAATCTCTTCCAGACTAATTATTTTCCATCTTTAAGTAATGTTTCACTTCATAATATGCCTAATTAATATATTTCGGGTTTTGTAATGCTGATCCTTTCAAAAAGAATGAAAGAGTGCTACACATTATTATCACTGACAAGAAATTCATAAGTACGCAAACAAAAATTAAATCTGCGTATTCTATGCATCTTTTCCCTGATATCTTGATTTTAAATTAACAGTTTTAATCCTGCGATATATTTTGATAAATCCCCTTAAGGTAGTAAGCGCTAGGGACACCGCACACACACATATATATATATATGTATATATATATGTATGTGTGTGCATGTTTATGTTTGCATGTATATGTATA
>NC_068983.1:811578-818683 GCF_001194135.2 Octopus bimaculoides | reverse complement strand
TTGACAACCGATGCTGGTGTGTTTACAGCCCCGTCAACTAGCGGCTCGGCAAGAGAGACCGATAAAATAAGTACTAGGCGTACAAAGAATAAGTCCTTGGGTCGATTTGCTCGACTAAAGGCGGTGCTCCAGCATGGCCGCATTCAAGTCATTGAAACAAATAAAAGAATAAAAGAATATACATAGAGAGAGAAGGAAAGGAAGAGAGGAATTACGTCATTGTGTCCTAATATTTTAACGGTGATCGATGCCAAACCATGAAGCTATTTTGAGATTTTGTATAGTGGTGCAGTTCAATGAAAACGCACTCCAAACTCGTAGATGGTGTGAAATCGGGAAGAACATTGGAAGAAAACGAATATTGGAACAAAGTGTTTAGCGTTCTATTTATGAATCATATAAGTTCACAGTGAATTATTTAAACAGTTTAGGTTACATATTCGGAATTGTATACTTTCTAGGATTTTATACTAACAATGTATATTGAAAAAGATCTCATTAATCCTACGTAGAAAACATAAATACTTTATATTTATTAACATCAGATGCAGTGTTAATACCGGGAGGTAATATTTATTGCCACTTAAAAACATGGACGTTGTGTTAGAATATACTTTACTGCAATGGTTACCATGAAAAAAATCTCCTTTCGTGCAAAATGTATTATTGTTTATATCGGTAGCGGGGAGATGAATCACCGCCTCTAGCACTGAAACTACCACATCACGTGATTTCGACCTTCCTTGACATTATCAATGATGGACGCTCGACCGCTAGAGGTCGCAGCGATTCATCTCCCCGCCAATGGTATATACAAAATCAGTACCAGAACAGGCGCTGATGTCCCGGTTAACGAGTTAACTTGTTAAAAATATACATATTAGCGACAGAAGGAGTATTAATACAGAGAACAATTATATGTCTCCTCTTAAATGTGGAAGTTCTGTACAAGACAGCATCTTGCACCAAAAGCCAATATCAGAGATTTTCTCATGCGACAAATCATTAATTATTTCTTTTAATCCGATCCGAAGTGGAGGTGGTCATAAATTTTAAACACTATTAATGATGAAAGTAAAATGGATTCAGTTTAGAGAAGAGGTCGTTTTGCTGTTAATATATATACAAGGCGGCTGACAGAAACGTTAGCACACCGGGCGGAATGCGTAGCGGTATTTCGTCTGCCGTTACGTTCTGAGTTCAAATTCCGCCGATGTCGACTTTGCCTTTCATCATTTCGGGGTCGATTAAATAAGTACCAGTTACGTACTAGGGTCGATGTAATCGACCTAATCCCTTTGTCTGTCCTTGTTTGTCTCCTCTATGTTTAAGCCCCTGTGGGCAATAAAGAAATAAATATATATACAAGGGGACTGTCTCCAACCTTGTCTTTTCACTTACCATCAAACGATGGTAAGCTAGATAACCAGTATCATCACTTAACTCTTAGCTCTCTCTCTCTCTCTCTCTCTCTCTCTCTCTCTCTCTCTCTCTCTCTCTCTCTCTCTCTCTCTCTCTCTCTCTCTCTCTCTCTCTCTCTCCCTCCCTATTTTATGATATATCCCGATATTTGAAAGCCCTACAATGTGTCTCGTCCTCTGAGGCTGTTTACTGCCTCCCATTCTGACATGTCTAAGGTAATAGAAATTATTGCTAACTCAACATATTTTGAAATTATTTGTTTTTCATAATTATTCAATATAAACGGTGGAATTCATTTATTTTTGAATCAAATATATTCTACAGAAACTACTTCCAAATTTTCTCAAGCAAAAGATTTTCATTTCATAATTTTTATTTTTAGCTGATCATTGGCCGGTCAACAACGTATTATATATCCGATACAATTTCACTGAAAGCGAAATTCTTGATATGAAAGAGGCGTCTGGAATGAAGCCAACTTTTCAAAACTCTGCCGCATATTGACGTTTCCCTAAGGAAAACTATAGATTGTTTGACATCTTTGCAGAAAACCATTCTTGTAATTATTCTGCCTTTCCATGAGCAGATATTTTAGCCGTATTTGAAATGGTTACATCTTAACAGTTTGCTGTCGAAAATAGAACTTCTGCTTTCTTTGAGAAAATTCCACGAGAACATAGAATTGGATATGAAGAATCAAGTTCTTAGATTATAGTGAAACAATACGAGGGCGGAAGATTGGCAGAATCGCCAGTTGATCGCAATATTTAGTTTCATTCTTCCTAATTCTAGATCCAAATTCAATCGATGTTTTTTTGTTTTTTTTTCTGTGATCGATAAATTCAGCATCAGTGAACCGTGAGGGGTATTTCACCCCTCCTTCTCCTGATTTATGTCAATATCGGAAATCGGTACACTAACATATATTGTGGAGATTGCCTTTAGTTTCTAATAAACCAAACCACCATTCGGTTCAAACTATTTCATATAATTTTTATTATTAATGACTTTAACAAGGCGGCAACCTGGTAGAATCGTAACTGTGCCGGACAAAAGGGTCAGCAACATTTCGTTCGTCTTTACGTTCTGTGTTCACATTCTGCCTTCCATCCTTTCAGAGATGACAAAATAATTAACAATTACATACTAGGATTAAGCTGATCGACCCGAAACTGCTGCCTTTGTGCCAAAATTGGAAACGATTATTAATGACTTTCAGAAAGATATTAAACATTGTAACTTGTCACTGAAAACAATGTTTTCTTTCGAAGAAGCCAAAAGTAGTTTATTAAAAGAGATTCTATATAGAAGTTACTTTTTTTTAGCTTCAATATGTATTCTTTGGGAATTCTCTCAGGATTAACTGACTACTACAGACATAATGAATACAACTCTTACGAAAATCCTGGTAATTCTGATCCACAAATGACGATTCAAGTTTAGAGACGAAGGATCTCTAGGCCTAAAACATTGCCAAGTTTAACACTGGTCCTTGACAATTCGATATCCCTTCAAGAATCCACGACTAAGACAGTTTTCTAATCAATGTGTAACTCTGCCTCTTGAGATGCCAATTCCAAAGGCTCTCTTTGTTCAGATTGAAAATGTTTGCCAAGAACAATCCAAGTAAGAAAGGTCGTTAGCCTTGGGAATTCTTACAATCCATCAGCCTCGTGAATTGTTATTAAATCCTTACAAATTTTTCAATCAAAAAGTGAATAATCCTCCTCCTCATCAAATTAACAATTAAAAGGAAATTCATTAGGAATCAAATTTATTCCATTTTTCTGTTTTCCATTCACACCTGACAATGTACATCTTTAATCTTTCATCCCTTCCTAACGTACATAGAACAATGGAGAGAATGTAATATAAACTCTCTTTCTCTCTCTCTCTCTCTCTCTCTCTCTCTCTCTCTCTCTCTCTCTCTCTCTCTCTCTCTCTCTCTCTCTCTCTCTCTCTCTCTCTCTCCCTCTCTTCCATATATGGACACTTTTACTACACATATCAAGTGCTACATTAATTCTCAAAGGTCCTGAATAATTCGCTCCAATCCTATATCTTCAAGCCTTTGATTTCCTGGTGAACCCACATAACTAGCATGGCTAATCTACATATTTCTAAACCATAAAATACTTCAGTTTTGCTCAGTTATTAATCAGAAATAAGTCTGTGTAAACCCCGCAGAGCTCTAGAGAACACTTCAAATGCAATGAGTAAATCATGAACAAGAAAGAAAATATGAAAAGAAAAATGAAAGAAAGAAATTTGCAAGATTGATATCAGACGAAGTAAAATTGTAAAACATGTTGAGTAAAAGTGAGACGATTTTAGATAAGAAATCTGTGTGACTTTTCTACACTAAACCTGCAACTGTTCAGATCGGTTTTAATTAAACTATTGTACAACGTCTAAATCATGAAAGATAGTTTAATAAGTGCCTGAGATTGGAGGAAAATATAGTCAGTCGCAGAATCTCATTCAAGGAAATTTGGGCTTGGGAACAAACAAGAACATTTTTCCTGATCAAGTCTACCTTCGACGTTTTACCTTCACCGGCAAATTTAGTCCAGTGAAACATACAAAAAAGCTGATGAATGTAGATGAGGAGAGAAAGTGACGGTAAGACATGTCCTGTCAAACTGCAGGCTGGCACTAGACAGACATACATAGCGTCACAATCAAGTCCACGGTGTCATAAGCGCAGCACTCAAGGAGATCGAGGGATATGATAGAAGAGAATACCTAAAAGTGGAAAAGCGCGGAAACATATACTTCCAGAAAGAAGGAAAAGGGCATAAGGCCAGGTCTACAAATATACGAGACAAAAGATGGGAGGGATACTGGGAGCTGGCCACGGATTTGGAAAGACTGCTAATATTTCCACTCATAGAAACAACAAAAAGACCGGACTTAATCCTACGGAACACAAAGGAAAATTGGAATTTTACTGTAGCTGACAGTGGGAAGAGAACATCGCTAATGCAGAGCAACGGAAGGAGAAGAGGTATGAGAGATTAATCGAAGAGTGCGGAGAACAGGGATGGACTGTCGAGTATTACTGCCTGGCAGTGGGGGCTAGGGGCTTCATTGAAAGGAAAATGGCGACGTTATTTAAAAGAGGGTTTGCATTTTCGAGCTCAGAGCTGAGAAATGTAATAAGGAGAAAACAGGAGGCAGTCGAAAAAGCCAGCCTCTATATATGGCTGAAACGAGAAGAGCAAAAACGGCTTGGAAGACATAGCATGCCGACTAGGAAATAGCGTTGCTAGGTGAGACTGGCTGACACTTAAGCAGCATCACTGATTGACAGGTGGGCCGAGGTAGCGATCTCGTTCATAACGCGCCCTCCTCCTGGTTCGAAGGCTTGTACCACCAAACAGCCGGTCGGTTTTGGCTGCTGGAGCTGAAACTGACACGACACTGTTAGAAGGCAGGTTTAGAGATGGCGCGGACTAAAACTACGCACCCTTCCCTTCCATTGGTCAGTTGAAGCTTAGACAGTGTCACGTGACAGCTGGTGCTGGCGGCAGGAGCCTACCAGCGAGTATTTGAAGGGAAATTTGGCAGGATGGTCATTCGCTCACTGACATTCGTTGACGCTGCATCGAAGAAACCAAAGAACAAAAGAAAAAGGAGAAAGAAGAAGAAACGCACTCAACACCAGAACTGAAGACAACTCCGAAAGGTGCGGCCCCGCCACGTCGAAAACGGTAGAGGAGTAGGGGCCGAAACCGGACCTGGTTCCTCCTGATGATGTCTTTAGCCACTGGATCCTATAAAGGAGCTGTTGAGGTAGCGAACCACGAAACGTGGTTGGAATTCCTCCTTGTTGTAATGTGGGTTCCTCCCACCGGTGAATGTATGACTGCCGTTGTACTGCAGTTGCTCTTTTACGCTTGTAGCCACAATAGCTACTGGTCATAGGATACCATCGTATCTCTTCTTACCGGAATAGTAATACATTAACTGTCTTACTATTGCTGATAGCTCCACAAGACACCGAATAGAACTGTCGGCTCTCAACTCTTCGGTTCTCGACCCGCTCTTAATAATCGACTACTGGTCTATCTATAATTGCTGTATCCTACCACTTTTTACTGGGAGGGGTATACAATTTCGCTATACAACAGTTTATCACTCATGTGCAGAATATAACACTGGAGAATTCTGACATTCGATGTTTAGTACATTCTTCAGGTGGTATAATTCAAGATGTAACAACAGTGAAATGTGTAGAATGATGTATAATTATAATGTATATAATGTAGAATGATGTATAAACACTTTACTATCGAAAGCTAAATGACTCTAAAAGGATCTGCACGAAACTATTGCAAAAATAAGTTTTATACTGATAATTCTTCTACAGTTCTAACGCTTCTCATATTTTGATTCTGTTTGTCACAGTTCAACTGAGAATCTATTTACCAATGACCTCGCACAAGATTCTTACCTAAAATCATCTCGCTTTTACTCCACATTTTTCACAATTTTATCTCGTTTGATATCAATCTTGTCAAGTTCTTTTATTTTGTTTTCGTTTTTTTTTTTTTCGTGGTTTATTCAATATATTTGAAATGTCCTCGGTAATTCTCCGTCATATTTGAGCTTGCATTCTCTTATAATTCTGAGGAAAATATCATTTCGAAATCGATAAAAAGGCTTACATAATTCACCCTTTCCATCATTGTTCAATTTTTCGCGCTAGATTATCAATTACAGATCTTTGCTAGAGTCCAGTAAGCTTTCTATATATTACTGTTAAATATTTCAGTAGCAGCATCAATTCTTATAACTGCGTTACTTCTATTTGTTATGTTCCAATAAACGAAACTCGTACCAACATATATAATTCTCTTCTAAATTGAAAATCCATGCTTCTGTACATTTTACAGCATAATGCATTTATTGGTGCAGTAAAGAGAAATGAAGTACCCAATTGCCATGGTGAAACTTACGCATTCATTCTATACTATAGAGATAAGTGTACATACAATGATGAATTGATACAAACTCACACAGTTAAGCGTGTAGATAACCACTGACATGCGCACGCATTTATACACAGCTGCTTGTATATATTCATAAGATACGGAAGTATTTTATAAATATATTCATGAGATGGAGTTTGTCTGTATATGCATAAAATTTATATACATATCTGTTTAGTGTTATATACTTACATGTATATATTTACATGTACACATACACGCATACATACGTAGTGCATACATACACACATACATACATATTCTCTGGACCTCGGAACTCTCTGCGTTCAATAAAGCAATAGCCCACAAATGTGATTGCAGTACCAGTACTCGTACCGATATTCGGGACACTTGACTGGACGATCGATGAAATCCGAGCCCTTGATGTGAAGACCCGGAAAATACTAACGAGCACGAACAACTTTCACATCAATAGCGATGTAGACCGCCTATACCTAAAACGAAATAAAGGAGGGAGGGGCCTAACATCAATTCAGACTGCCTTCGAATGCCGTGTCATATCTCTTCGACATCATCTCATAACCACCAAGTGTCAAAGTGCACCCCTTGATGAAGTCTGCAGACATGAGGTAAATACCATCATGAGATTGGGAAGGCAACTACTTGACAAGCATTCCTTATTCGACAACCCTGAACTCTTACCCAAAGAAATTGCAAAACTCTACCAA